>NW_020172633.1:371920-447721 GCF_003031525.2 Neophocaena asiaeorientalis asiaeorientalis | reverse complement strand
GTACGCGGGCCTCTCTCTGTCGTGGCCTCTCCCGTTGCGGAGCACAGGCTCCGGACGCGCAGGCTCAGTGGCCATGGCTCACGGGCCCAGCCGCTCCGCGGCATGTGGGATCTTCCCGGACCGGGGCACAAACCCGTGTCCCCTGCATCGGCAGGCGGACTCTCAACCACTGCACCACCAGGGAAGCCCCTAGCTGTTCTTTTGTTTTTTTGTTACTTGCCTTTTTTACTGTGTGACATTTGTATCATCAGCACAAAAGCCATGGTGGGTAAAATTGCTGACACCTTGGCAGGAATCAAGGCATCAAGACCGTCTTAGCAGGGGTCTCCTCACCATCACATGCAGTACAGTCAGTGTCAGTTCTACTTAAGAATGTCTTTGATGTAGCAAAAAATTACTAATTTTATTAAATCTTGACACTGAGTGGAGGTCTTCGTGATGTTCTCTGTGACAAAATGAGCAGTATACATAAAGTACTTCTGCTACAGATGGAGTGTGCTGGCTATCTTCAGGACTGATGGATTCGTGAGCTGAACCAGCCCCTTTGTTCATGGAATACCATTCTTCCTTTAAAGAATGGCTGACAAACTACGGCTATTCAAATTGAGTGATTGGCTGACATTTTCTTGGAAATGAGCAAATGAGCCCATCACTTCCAGAAAAACTGACAATATTTGTTGCCAATAATAATATTTGAGCTTTCAAAAAACTTATCGTTTTGGAAAATTTGTGTCTGCCACTGTGAGGTTGACAGCTCTCAAAACTTTAATACTTTTCTGATGTGATTGGTGGTGACACTGATGAATATGATGGTTTTGATATTATAAAATAAAGTATGCCAACATTTGGAAGATCCACATAAGTCATGAATGAACAGATTCCAAATGACCAAACATAATGTTCAAAATGATGCCTTATTAGAAGACTAGTTCAAAGTAAAAAATAGATGAATAGATTTTAAAGTAACAAGGTATGAAAATTCATTAAGATGCCTTCAGCATCTACAGTGACACTAACCTTTAAAAAAACAACCACTTATTGAGTTTTGGTGTACTGTCAAAGAAAATTATCTACAATTATCTGAAAAAGTTATTAAAATAGACCTCTCTTTTCCGGCTCCATATATGTGTGTGGCAGGATTCTCTTCCCATACTTCAACCAGACAATCATTTCACAACAGATCGTACAGAGAAGCAGAAAGGGGAATCAGCTGTCTTCTGTTAAACCAGACATTAAAGAGAATTGCAAAAACATAAAACAATGCTACTCTTCTCACTAATCTTTTTGCTTTGAAGAATATAAATATATTTCTTTTTCTTTGAAAATTCGATTTAGTTGACATATGCTGGGTTTATTATTGTTATTTTTAAGTAAATTAAAACAATTTTTAAATTCTCTGTTTCAGTTCCTCATACGGTAAGGGTCAATACCCACAGTTCACATAAACAAAATGTTCATTGGAGGGTTCAGTAATTTTTCAACTGTAAAGTCTGATCAACAAGATCGGATTAGAGAATGGTACTAGGAGGCAGAAATGGGTGGGATGCAGAACAGGACTGAAGGAATCCCTCCAAGACACTGCAGGGATACTTCTCCCATAGGAAACTGGTAAGGAGGAGAGCATTAGCAGATGCAAGGCATTTTTAGGTTTGTTCAAGGGAATTCAAAGGATTTCCCATCTGAAGGCTTGTTTTCACTGTGATGCAAGGGTTGAGGTCATACCTGGAAAGAGAGGGGAAAGAGCAGGAAGGTGAGGAGTTCGAGGGACCCATGGAACAGCCCTGGGGTGCCAGAGAACACCTGGCCAGAGCATGAGGAGGGAAGACTGAGAAGTACAGGGCCCCAGGGTGGGTTTGCACTGCTGAACCAGGGAAAGCCCTGTGCTCAATACCCTGCCAAAGCCACTCCACAAGGGCAGTCACATACTACCAGCCAGCTGGATTTATGGTAGTTAGTTAGTTTCTTATCAATTTAATATTACAACCATACAGAAATAGAACAGAATCTCAAAATGTTGTAGGCCCACCACCACCATTTTAACAGTTATAATGTTTTGCCATAGGAAACATAGACTGACTGTTTAAGCTAACTTATTTCTAGATACCTCAAAATGTCCTAAAATATTTGATTAGTTGCTTAGTTCACTCTTGACATTCTGATTTTATAAACACACAGTATTTAAATTCTGCTTCCAATGTTGATTTTGAAATGTAACTCTAGAAGATTGGACAGTTGACAATCTCGCTGTCTTATTTTAGCTTTATACGGACAGCAGCAATTTTACTGGGGAAAAATTGTTAAATGGATTCATTTTTCACTTTCTCTTTTAAAAGGTATTATATGGCCTGTTGACTCAGTGTATTACAGAGTGAGGCTCTGATGTAACTAGAAAAATCAAAGCTCAGCTTTCTTGTAGAAGTGAACAAATTCCAAGGGTTAAAGTGAAATCTTCAGGACCCAAATTCTAGGACTGGATCATGTCCTCAACTATGTAATTTTTTATGATATTCAGTGATTATATTTATTAGAACATCTAATGCAAAATTAAAAAACAGGACAGTAATGACAAAAGAAATTAATAAAAAGTATAAAGGATGCATAAGGCTATTACTACTATAAATTAGAAAACCACAAGTATATTTGAAACACCTATGAGTGTTCTCAGAGCACCAGCCAATACAACACATGCCAATTACACAGATGTGAAGATCACTTATTTTACAAGTAGAAGACCACTTCATGCATAATCTGGTGTAAATCATTTGGTCTCTGGTGCTCTAGGCACCAGGAGTCTTATTTTACTAGCAACTGTTGAGCACCTGCCAAGATTCTGTACCATGGATGCTGCAGGAATACAAGTAACTATGACATGGTCTCAGTCCCGAAAAAGCAAGTATTGTAAGATAACCATTAGCTGACAACCAACCACAGAAGCTCAGAGCTTTTGACTGTGTAATTTTGACAGGTAACTAATCTTTAGGACTTCAGTCTCACTAACTATGGAAACACTTGTTCTCCTTTCACCAAAACTAAAGGTTCAGAGGATTACACAACACTCTGGGGCATTTGAGGAGCTATATACCCATGTTGGGCTGCAGGCGGGCCTAGTGATCGTAGCTGAGGTCAAGGTATTGAGAACATCACAAGTTCTGACACGAACAATCTCTGTCTCTGACGTCCCATGAGCCATATGGTACCACAATTTTTCTACTCAAAATGTTGTGCAGAATGAGAAGGGTAGTATGAAGTTTGCATACTTATTCTGTGAGGTCTTCAATGTGATCTGCTATTGAAGGATATAATAATGTTGGTATTACCAGGACATTATAGAGCTCTTCCATTTACTCAACAAGCTCTCATTTTTTAAATGGAATTATTAGCAGTAATAATAACAATGAAGAATTGTATTGCTCTTGAAAGTTTATAAAGTGATTTTTGTATGTCCCCTTGGGTAATTATAAAGACTTGCACACGGAAAAGTATCACAACAAAACTATGAACTATACATTGAGTATGTCTGTAAAACTGTTTAGACCTTGTTACAATGCTCTGTTGTACTAATCCCTCTCAGATAGCAGTGGGAAGCATAGTTCATTATGTCAGTGTGTTCCTGGTTCACTAAACTGTTCTTTTAAAAGTCCCTCCAATTAGAAATGAAAATGTTATTTTAAAAAATGTTGGGTTGGCCAGAAAGTGCCTTCGGTTTTTAAGTAAAAATAAAAGACACATTTTTCATTTTCACTAAGAACCTTATGGAACAATGTATTCACCCTTTTGTTCCACTACCTTCCCATTTTTCAGGCAGCTTTGTAATTCCATCTTTCCAAAACATTTTATCTTTTTGAGCAAAGAACTGTTCCAAGTGCCTTTTATAGTCTTCCAGGGAATGAGAGACAGATGATTCTGGACGAATAGGATTTCTGGGTGGCATTGAGGAGTAAGTTTACTTTGGAAATTATAAATTTGTAAAATTATCCATCCTCAATGGTATTATTTTTTCCAGCCGTACTCAGTGGCCTGAGTGGACATGTGGAGACATGTCATTTATTATCTTCCCCAAAGAGCTAATGAGGAGATGACATAAAGGCAGTTTCTTTTTTTTGTTGTTTTTTTTTTGGTTTTTTTTGGTACGCGGGCCTCTCACTGTTGTGGCCTCTCCCGTTGCGGAGCACAAGCTCCGGACGCGCAGGCTCAGCGGCCATGGCCACCAGGGAAGCCCAGTTTCTTATTTTTTAAATAAAATTTGCTGAGACATTCTGGATTAATCCATAAGACAGAGGTTTTTTTAAAAAATGTTACTTTAATCCAAGCATTTAAGCTGCTCCTGAATTCCTGACTCATGGAAACTGTATAATTAAAAAAAAAAAAAAAAAGACTTTTCAAGTATGGTGAAATCATCAATGAGGCTTGACACTTCTAAGAGGTCCTGTGAATTTCTTCACACGTAGATTTCTTCTGATTGTACAAGAAAAGGAAATACAGAGGTTAAAGAGAAGGATGTATGATCATTTAGGAAAGAAGCAAGAGAAAGTTTAGTCTGAATTATGAGAAGGGTCATCTGAGAAAATTCTTAAAGAACTAGACCATTGAGAGTCTATCACATTTTTTTTATGGTCACAGATTATGACCCTTTCTTCTCCTTTCTTAGAAAATGTTCATTTTCTAAGAAAAGGCAGCATTTCTTTTAACTGCCTAGTTTTTCGGTCTACTCCTCCTGTCTACTCCCCCTTTTTACACACAGAATTTTAAGCATTTTGCTCTTTCCTTGAAACTGGGACTATTTTCCTTAGTCTATTAAAAACATAAGGATTCCAAACCTTTTTGTATAAGTGATAATAATTGCCAAAATGTTGCTTTGGCTTTTAATATGTTCAAATTTAATTTAAATTTTGGAACAATTACTACTACAGACTACACTTCACAGATTATTGACCATTCCAAACGTTTCAGTCCAACCCATTAGATCCCAAAGTCCTTTGCTTCCCAGAAAACAGATTTTGACTGTGGATGTCTGAGCAGCCTTTAAAACGCCCAACCAAACTCTGAACTGTCATAGTAGCTGGGTAGGCGATAAGGGGTAAGAAAAGTATCCAGTCATCCAACCACATTTCTGCTTTTTTGTACAAGCTTCGGATGAAATACAGTCACTCAATACAGTCCTTCTGTTTCTCTTTCCCTCCCTCCTTTTCTCTCTGCCCATTGGCCTAGAGAGGGGAACCCTAAACCTTTTGGAACCCTGCCAGCAGGACCAAAAGAATCTCTTGACTATTTTCCCAGGGAATTCCTGCCTTAAATGTCAGCAGAGTACAACTTGCCAGCCAAAGCACAATCCACCTGGACCTGAATCAAGAAAACTGCGCCTGCTATAACCAAACGGGAAAACCTGGCCCCATGGGGCAAGGGGACAGGGGCAGCGATAGAGTGAAAGGGTCCACGTCCATTGCCAAGACCCATGTTTTGTCAGATTCACCTCACTGAGGAAAGGAAGCTAAGTCAAACTATTTTTGGTTCCTTGCTGTTTTTTGATTGTTATTTTTATTTTTCTCTTTCGGTGGTGAACCATATCTCCAGCAACCGCTCTGAATTACTGTAACAGTGAGGTAACCCCTCTTTGAAAAGGGAACAAATGTCCACGGAAGCCCCTTGTGGTGGTGTTGGGGGTTGCCTGCTGCTGCTTTTGCTGGTTTGTTTATCTGTTTGTTTTTAATGAACATAATGATATATAAGTGCTCTGGGGGAGGATTCATATCACTGAGATTCATGAAAAGCAAGATAAGATTTGTGAGATGCGACTGAGTCTGTCCCTGCCAGCCTGGAGGCACTTCCTGTCTGGTCCTGAGGTACTGCTGGCATTTTTAGTGCGTTTGAATTAGTCTTCAATCTCCAAACACGTGAAGAAATACTAAAAGTTCTGAGGGCCAGGATGGGAAAAGGGGTCTACACATCCCACAGATACACATCAGCTCCCAAGGATAACAATGTGATACAGTAGATTAAAAATTAGGAGCAAAGTGCATCAATCACCAGTTTTTGCCGAGTACTGGTAATTTTCATTTACCCTTCTTTCATTTTTCTCATATGTTACTGACCTACAACTTCACAAAGCTATTCAACTAAAAACTCGCAAGCTTGCCTGACACACAAGATTCATTTTACATCAATGTACCACGTCACTATCCTTTTCCTAAAGATCAGAGCACTATATAGTAAGAAAGTCAAGAAGATTTCATCAATAAATTATTATTCCATCTTTAAATGAATGTAGGCCCTTGCAAGGTTACCAATGGGAAAAAAAAAAATTTAGATCCCGAATCTCATTTGGCTCTAGGCCTAGGCCAGTTCAAAAACAGGTCAACTCGGGCTTCCCTGGTGGTGCAGTGGCCGATGCAGGGGACACGGGTTTGTGCCCCGGTCCGGGAAGATCCCACATGCCGCGGAACGGCCGGGCCCGTGAGCCACGGCCGCTGAGCCTGCGCGTCCGGAGCCTGTGCTCCGCAACGGGAGAGGCCACTACAGTGAGAGGCCCGCGTACCGCAAAAAAATAAAACCAAAAAAAACAGGTCAACTTAGAAGCTATTACTTATATTCGCCAGGGCTCCCTGCCTCATACTTTTTCTACCATCACAAGTGCATTATAGCTGATATCTTCCATTATCAATATGCTGCATGCATTGCCACAGACAATCCTACTGGAAGTTTCTGTCCCTAGTTTAAAGAAAAGCCAGGGAAGTAGGTGGTTATTGCACAAGACTGAACGTGTCGCCGGAAGACCAATAAGACCATCTCAAATATAAAAAGGATAATAAGGAAGACCTAATAAGAAAAACTACCGCCAGTAGGTGAAGGGTTAATCCCTGGTCAGTTTTGAACCTCTCTGCCGAGAGTACTAATAAGTTTGACTTTGTGCCAGTTAGGGTGGCCCTTCCCTGGATGGGAACAGCCATCCCTTAGGAACTGGACTGGCAGTGATCAGCCAGCCAGAAGAAAGGGAAAGGGTCTGAGAAACTGTGGTAACCAAGTTCTGCTGGCCCTTTGCAAAATGGTGCTGGGAACTGCCAAGGCCATGGAGTGAATACTAATGAGCTGAGCGCAACTTACAAAGAGTGGACCTGAAAAATGTCCCCCCAGTGACCAGCAGCTGTAGGGAGTACTGTGGTTCCTGCGGATAGGACCACAGGCCTCATTCTTGAGGATAAACCTAAGCCTCGCAACATTGTTCCTTGGGTTCAAAGACCTCGCAAACACTTCTGACTCAATGTCAAAGTTTTCAAAATAAAAAAAGTTTTGCACCTTTACAAAAAATGTCATTCTAAAATCTGAATGGTAAACAGCTTTAAGAATCAACATGAAATATTTTGAAAAGTGTTCTTTGTGGATTCCCATAAATTCCTCCCTTCCCCTCTCACCAGAGTTTGTTGTGACTTTCAGGGAGCATATTTTTAAAAGCCTGAAACCCCTGATGGACAGCCATCAGTGTGCGGTCACATTCTTAAGGATGTAAATTCAATCTTTGTTATCTGAGAATGCTTGAAACAGGATTAAAGAGCTCCTCTGCAATTCACACTCAGAATTGTAATTCCTCTTTCTCATGAGCGCTTTTCAACCATTCCCAATTCTCAAGGACCCAAAGGAGACAAGAAAACAAAAATTTGTAACTATGATGTAAAAACATAACCGTTTTCTTCTTCTCTCTCCTGTATTTCTTTCTTGCCACACCTCATTCTGAATAAAACTCCTACGTGAGATGCGATGGTAGGTGGAGAGGCAGGGCAGGGAGAGGGAGGGTCCCATAGGTAGATGTGAGTTATTATCACAGGTCTAGTTGTTGGATTGAGTGGTGGTTCACGGATGTTCATTATATACCTTAAAAGTAATCAATTAATTAATGAATTAATCCCTGGTGGGGCAGTGGATGAGACTCCGTGGCGCTCCCAATGCAGGAGGCCCGGGGTCCGATCCCTGGTCAGGGAACTAGATCCCACATGCATACCGCAACTAAGAGTTCGCATGCCACAACTAAGGAGGCTGCAAGCCGCAACTAAGGCTCACTCGTGCCACAACTAAGGAGCCCGCCTGCCACAACTAAAACCTGGTGCAACCAAATAAATTTTTTTAAGTAATTAATTACCTATTATAAAATAAAAGAGGGCCATACATGTACTAGTGATGACAGAGTGTCATACACCAAGGATTAGGATTATTCCAATTCTAGGTACCTGAGGTCCATTTAAAGAAAAAAAAATTAATGAGATGGTGACACAGGCACTAATTCTTAGACCTTCCAGAGTTCACCAAACTCCTCAGTCGAGGATGCCTTCATGGGCACACACCTATGCACTTAGAAGGGTCCCACACTTTGTTTCATGTCCTGCTGTTGTGAACTTGAAATTCCTATAGTTCTTCAACAAGGAGTCTTGCATTCATTTGGCACTGGATCCCACAAAAGATGTAGTCAGTCCTGTCCCAAGGTTTCTAGATATTAAATTTACCTAGAGCTCCCAATAATTTTGTGCCCACCCAACCTCTATATATTTAAAATTTGCCACTTCTCACCCAACAATTGTTAACATAACAGTCAGGTGAGACTCTACAGCAGCCTTATTTCCTGTTATCCAAATCAGTGCTGCACAGGCTACGAGAGACCTGCAGTTTTCTGCTGTGCTTAAAAAGCTGCTTCTCGCCGCATGGCACACAGATATGGCTCGGTGCTTTGTGACCTCCTGGAGGGGTGGGATAGGGAGGGTGGGAGGGAGGGAGACGCAAGAGAGAAGAGATATGGGAACATATGGATATGTATAACCAATTCACTTTGCTATAAAGCAGAAACCAACACACCATTGTAAAGCAATTAGACCCCAATAAAGATGGTAAAAAAAAGCTGCTTCTCAGAACAAAAACTTCACATAGAACCCACTGGATATTTTACCACTCAAAAACAAATGCACCTGAGCCGAAATCTCAATTCATCTCAACTGCTGGATAAAGCAAATCCATGCTGTAATAGTTGCCCAATTTCAACTATACATGTAACCAAAAAAAAAAAAGACAAATTCTCAGCAATTCTCTGTGGTGGGAGGAACTCAAATAAAGATTTAGGGAAATCCTCATTTTCAAGGGTCACCAGCTAAAGAAACATTAACGTGAGCCAGCGTTTCGTGTTCCTGAAATGCCCTGTGTCTATAGCGATCAGGTAGAAAAAGTCATTTCAAGTTCATATATAATGTAGCGATTGCCACATGGTGCAGAATCTTTCCACCCCTAAGACTCCACAAACCCAATCAGACAAGTGGCCGTAATCTGACTCCCAGTGCACTGGGAACCCAGACGCAGGCAATGAGCGCTGCCCTCTAGCCAAAGGAGGCATGAGTGACAGACCCGCAGGCAGGCAGTGGGGGTAAGTCCTTCTTTGCCTTAAGGGAACAATGCTCTGACGAAAGATGAAACTCAGACTGACTCTTTCATTACAGATACGTGTGCCTTCTCAGGCAGAATCTAGAAGGAAGCTCTCGGGCAGGTGGGTGGTTCTTTCAGGGCTGGGTACCGGGCATATTCATAAGAGAGGAGAGGCAGAGAGAGGGCAGAAGAAAAGGGATGCTTTGGAGCAAAATCCTCCAGATACTGGAGACCTGTGAAAGCACAAGAAAATGACCCTATGGAGGTAAACCTATCTGTAGTATTTTTCATCAGAAAAATTACTCACCCATGGCCTCAGCTGTCCAGAAGTGGCTCAGGCTGGGCGTTCAGCTAGAAAGTAATGTGTCCGGCTCTGTACAACCCGGTCACATCAACAAATCCCCTTTGTTCTGGGGCGAAAGAAGCAAAACAAATGGTGATGATGCATTTCCAGGGAGTGTGAACAGGGAAGGGAACATTGACGATAGATAATTAAGAGGGGCTGTGAGAGAGCTGGGGTGAGCGCATATCAAGCCAGAGGTATGTATGTGCTGCCAGGGGACTTCGGGGTTCACAGCCGACTGAGGTTGGTCACTCTGCCCTGGAAAGAGATCAGCGTTTTGCACGTTTTCAAAGAAAGCTAAAGGCTTGCTTAAGGAGTCTACTTGTTTGGGGGTTTGGGGAGTTGGGTTTTTATTTCTCTGGCTGATAAAAGCTTGAAGTTGAAAGAGCAACTGAGCTTCTCAGATTAGGTCTCTGGAGAGGGAGGCAAATGCACAGAGAATGATCAGGGAAGGTGAGGGAGAGGGTGCAGCAAGAAGGCGTCTTGTACACAGGGCCTGCCTCTCCCAGATCCCTGTGCTGGGAATGGGACCTGCCGCATCCTGCCCACCTGGCTGCCTTAGCTTCCTGCCTTGTCCTCTTCCTTTTTCCCACTAAATCCGGCCACAGAGGACCATCGCCTGACATAGCACCTTGCCCTTTGCCATCTCGGCTACAGCTGTGGGCCACTGGTGAGTTCAGAAGCCAGGCTTTTTCAATTTGTGAGCTTCTCCCCCTTTGGGATACTTGTCATTTCTCCCCCAGGGCACCTTGGCTGCCCTGCTCCAAGTGCTGTTTTTGTCCCTTTTTTTTTTTAATCTTTATTGGAGTATAATTGCTTTACAATGGTGTGTTAGTTTCTGCTTTATAACAAAGTGAATCAGTTATACATATACATATGTTCCCATATCTCTTCCCTCTTGCATCTCCCTCCCTCCCACCCTCCCTGTCTTGTCTCTATTTTCTCTTCCTCTAGGGAGTGTGATGTCACTGTCCTCCCAGCTGGGGTTTTTCGTAATTACATGATTCACTTAGAGGAGTTCACTGGGGCAAGGGACCGCTGGCGACAGGGCTGGCTGGTCCCCTTCTGGAGCCACCTAGGCTTGGGCAGAAAATGGGTTTTTCTTTCCAACTCTGAAGCAAATCCCCACGTCAGACCAGGGGCTGAGCCGAGATCCTAAAGGTCAGGGCGACATTCAACTGGTCCTTGTTGGTACAGCATGTCTCCACTGCCCAACCACCCGGATCCGGGCTCCTGGGGACTGTAAGTGACTGGGGGTGGGGTGGGGGTGGGGGTAGTGCGGAGAAGGACCCGTGCTCCGTAGCCCGTCAGAGGGAAAGCTGCAATAATTCTAATCTGTTAAAATACCTGGCTTTCTTGTCTAACCCTTTTCACATTCCCCGGGATGAGAGTCTCCGCTAAATGCTCTCCACGCTTCTCCCCTCCCGCACTATCACAGACGAAGGATAAGGGCAAATGTCTTGAATAATGGGGTAACTGGGGCCATTGCCTCCCAAGGGGAATCCTAGCCATTTCTTGCCATTAATATCCTCAAACCCCACCCCTTATCAGCTTCCGCCCCAGGAAGAGGCACCAGCAGAATTTACAGAAGGCCGTCAGGAAGACACTAGAGAAAAACTGCTCTCCGGAGCCTCCTGCTTTGAGGACCATTGTCTCCCTGGCCCCACTCTCCTTGCCCACCTGCCTGCCGCAGCTCTGCCCAAGTCGCTGTCCCCCGCACTTGGCGGGCAGGGTGCCTGGGGCGCCGCTGGTACACACTGGCCTCCAGGATCCCCTTTGGTAGGTTTTATCTGAGAGGTAAACTTCAAGGGGTGGAGAGTCAGGCCCAAGAGGGGATGGTCCCTCAACCCTGCAAAAGTGCGCAGAGGCCAGGTTGCACTTTCCCGGGTGAGGTGCCTGCGCCTGGTACCCAGCGGGCGGGGCCGCTGCGTCTGTGTACTGGGGCTGCCTGGGGCCCGCCCCGCCCAGGTGGCCGGTCCCCGCCCTCGGACAGGCGCTCCGGCTCCCCTGGGGCCTGCGGTTGAAACCGCTCTGAGCCGCCTCCGGACCTGGGCGGGCTCCCGGACTCCTCCCGCTGGCCGGGGAGAGCATGGCAGCGTCCTCTTCCCAGTCCCGGGTCCCAGCTCCGGCCCTGCAGTCACCACGAGTGGCCCTCCCACCAAACAAGATTCACCTTCTCCAAAGACAGCCTTCCAGCCTTCCAGCCCTCCTGGCTTCCTAGCAGGACTCGCCTTCATCCAGAGTCTCCAATGGGGGAGAGGAGGGACAGTCAGCTCTACAAATCCATTTCCAGAATGCCGTTTGAACCATAAAGGACAGAACTGGAAAAGACTTCCCTTTTTTATGGCTGTAGGTTCCAAATAGAAATGACATGTAAAAAGTACCTTGAAACGTAAAAACTTGCTCTGAGGGAATTGACTACAAGGTAAATATACTTTATTCTTAATTCTTTAAGGAACTTGATTTAGACGTTTTCTTTTCTAGGGACAATTCAGATAATTTTCCAGTGAAACTGGATGATCTTTGGATATTAACTCAAAGGAGATTAGAATAACAATCTCAATAGAATAACATAACAATAGTTACTGTTAGAATAACCATAACAGTAATTACTTAATTATCTCCTTAAGAGATAATTAAGTAATTAAGGAGATTTTCCAGAAGCATTCTTTCTCTGTATGCAAATAACTTTTGGCTGGGTGGTCTCCCTACTGTGGGGCAAGACTGCGGGCCTGGACATCCTCACCTAAAGGCATAAACCTTGGATTGGTAGCTTCTGATGCCGATTTGTTTTTCCTTTCAGTAAGTGTGGACCTTTGTGTAGAAGAGAGAGTATCATGGTGGCCTTCAAAGGGGTCTGGACTCAAGCTTTCTGGAAGGCAGTCACAGCGGAATTTCTGGCTATGCTTATTTTTGTCCTGCTCAGCCTGGGATCCACCATCAACTGGGGTGGAGCAGAAAAGCCCTTACCAGTCGACATGGTTCTCATCTCCCTCTGCTTTGGACTCAGCATCGCAACTATGGTCCAGTGCTTTGGCCACATCAGTGGTGGCCACATCAACCCCGCCGTGACGGTGGCCATGGTGTGCACGAGGAAGATTAGCATTGCCAAGTCTGTCTTCTACATCGCAGCCCAGTGCCTGGGTGCCATCATCGGAGCCGGGATTCTCTATCTGGTCACGCCTCCCAGTGTGGTGGGAGGCCTGGGAGTCACAACGGTACCATCTTTAGCTCTTGTTTTCAAACTCGGACTCTAGGCTTCTTATAGACTACTAAGTGACAACTGGTGGCTTAAGAGACCTTCCTAAAACTGCTAATTTATTCCCAGGGAACGTCTGATGACTCTTGATAGGGGTGAAAACTGATTCCAGCCACGCTGACTACATCATATGAAATCATTGTGTGCTACTGAGTAACCTGAATAGCACTAAGTCTGGGTAGCACAAAAATTGTGTTGGTTTTTTTCCTCTCTCTCTCTATCCCAGTGACTATATTGACTATATATTTAACTTAAGGCATTTTTGTTACAATTATTTGTTGGTTCGTTAGCAAAAGGAACAATTTTGTTTCTTGTCATGTACCTGAGGTTTAAAGTGATCTGCATCGAGGGTCACACTTAAAAAAATAAATTGGCGTTTGATCCTAGTTTTGTTCTTAGCTGATTAGGAATATCATTTGTTAGGTCAGCACCAGGGTTGATTTAAATTTTAATTGAAATATATATTAATTAATTTAAACCTAATTAATGGATTTAATCATTGCCTTATAAAATTACAAGACTCTTAAGAAACTCTTTTATAAGTTAAGTGCAGGAGTGGCATGTTTCGCTTCCTTTGTAGAAAAGGGCATTCAGCACAAACTCCCTCTTGGTCATTGTAAGAGTAATTAATTATCTGTGATGGCCCCAAATGAATAGAAATTTATTTCTTCTTTTCTGAGGGGGCAGGGGTGCAAGTGTCTCAACTAGGGGTGGGATAGAAGACTCAAACTAATGATCAGTTTTTGCAGGGATAAAATGTGCCTTTCACAATGATATGTTATCATAGAAAATGTTCCCTTGCCTTAATTCAGATGGAGCATTTTTCTCTCTCCAGGTTCATGGAAATCTTAGCGCTGGTCATGGTCTCCTGGTGGAGTTAATAATCACATTTCAGTTGGTGTTTACTATTTTTGCCAGCTGTGATTCCAAACGGACTGATGTCACTGGTTCCATAGCTTTAGCAATTGGATTCTCTGTTGCAATTGGACATTTATTTGCAGTAAGTTTCCAAGCCCATTTAAGTAATTGATCCATGTTGTTTATCCTCACCCTAGAGCTGGATGAAGATGTTATGTTTCACAGCTGTAGTTCTTTAGTATCCAGCTACGTCTGTCCATTTTAGGTGATTTTTTTGCTAACTTTGTGATGAGAACGTTGATATGGCTGCTAACATCTGGACATCTCTAACTGACTTGGCAAATGGTAGCACATTGCAATGAAGTCTACCTGTTAATAGCCCTGTTTCAGCAATGTCTGAAGTTGTATTCTTTTTCCCTATAGATCAATTACACTGGTGCCAGCATGAACCCCGCCCGATCCTTTGGACCTGCAGTTATCATGGGAAATTGGGAAAACCACTGGGTAACCACCATGTTCATTGTGCCTGTTTTCCTACAGTTGAGGACAATTACCCAGAGAGCTCTTTTTTTCCCATTATCTTGCTCACTAGTTTCTCTTCCTCCCAACTCTGAACCCCTAATTTATTACATCTTTCATAAAGACTAGGGAGAGACTAGGACAGTTCTGCTACAAAACATCTCATATCAGTTCTGGACCTTCAGTGACAGTCTTTTTTTTTTTTTTTTTTTAAAGCACTGCTCTGGGCACTGTATCTGACAGACCTCAGCAGAATATATTGAACATGGAGGTTGCCTATCTGGAACAAGTTAAAATCAGGGTGGTGACATGAATATGGTGTTTAAATAATTGAAAGTAAATCCTTCCCAGCAATAACGAAAAATATGCTTGCAAAAAAAAAAAAAAAGAAGAAGAAGAGGAAGAGAAAGAGAAATGCTTAAAAGCATAGCCCATTGCAAAAATATTTACCTTTTTTGTTTATAAGAGCATGAACCCAGTTAATAGTATGGGAGTGGGAAGCATTTTGAACTGCAGATGGTGAGAAATAATGAGTGCAAATATTTATGCTATTATCACCATAACCATAACTGGAAAAAGAAAGGACTTTCAGAAAAGACACACTTCTCAGCCCCATGCCTACCCTACTTTTTAACGTGGGGACAGTGCTTCCAGAGAGCAGTGGTATCGATTGTTAAATACCACAGTCAATTTCTTTTCAATTGTCTCTTACCAAAAAGAAATTTCAATCCATTAAATGAATAATGTGGCAGTTTTGAAGACCTCTTACACACTAATTTACAATAACCAATAAAAATAGGTGTATGTCAGCCAGCTTCAAATGGAGCTAACTTTTATTTTCATGTATATATGTTGTGAATGCTCTTTTACATCTTTTATTTTTAAGTCACGAATGTAAGAATCTGTCACTTATGTTTTTAATTTATGTTCTTATTGTAGTGCAGTGGATTTACAATGCTGTGTTAGTTTCAGGTGTACAGCAAAGTGATTCAGTTATACATACTCAGATTCTTTTCCATTGTAGGTGTCGCTTATGTTTTAATCTCACGCATACAGCGGTTATTGACACAGTCACACGCACTCAACCTTGATGTACGTTGCAAATGAGAAGAAATTGCCCCACTGCTACATGCATTCACTTCTAAGAAAAGTGTACCTATCTATCCCATTAAAGTAATCTATCCCATTACATAACAGCATGAGAGTCAGTGATCAAAAGCAAGGTTTTGGACCCAGACATGAAAAACTTAGTCAACAACACCACCCATGAGATTGGTTACTTTGCCACTGATATTTCCATGTATGTCTCTAAAGATTTGCCACATTAATGGGAATACAAATTTGTAACGGGCAGTATATAGATCTTATGATAAAAGTACAACTTTTAGGTCATCTTATTCAAACAATTTTTGTAAATAAAATTTAGAAAAATGACAACTTTTAATCCATGAGGACTTTAATACGTGAATGAAAATATATGTTTTTATTAATTACTTGAGTTGTGGTACACTAGTTAAAATTTAAGTAGCAAGAAAATCCTTCGCTGTTGATTGAATCCAAGGTTTCCCGTTGTTGCTATTTTATAACAAACTTAATCCTACAGAAAATGAATGTCCATTTTGTAGCAAAGCTTGTGTGAAATTAACAACTAATTTTAAGTATGTCTGTAGATAGATGGATAGACAATAAATAACAAGATATTAATGATGAATCTTGTGTGTAATGAATAACATTTTTTAGTCTTCTTTTCTGGATTTTCTATATTTTTAGCAGTAGAACTTCTTTACCTTTATGAAGTTTAAAAGTTACTTTAAAGGGCATTATGAGTTTGGGAATAGCAACTTGAAACTGAGATTTGTTTATTTTTGAGAGCATGTAGCTAGACATCTTCTTCGTAGGTGTTTTGGGGGAAGTGTCATAATGATTTAGCAGTCCCTTTTCTCCCTTGCGGGATTTGTAGCTTGTGGAATAGAACATACCAAATGAGATCTTACCAAAGGAACAAAGCGCAAAGACATTTAGAGGAGGGCTCTCATTTCTCCTTTGAAAGGGCATAGAGAAGGTAAACTCTGACATGGTTTCTTTCATGTTCAAGATAAGGAACTTGAACATAAGGTTCTTGCAGCCACTTTGTCAACAATTTCCCTGTACAGTATATGTGTTCAGTTTCAGCTTAAAGTTTGAATTTCTTCTTTAGATTTTGCAATGAGGATGCTAAGTGAGCTTCATTTCCAGAGAGTGTTTGAAGCCAGAAGGATTCATCAGATTTTTTTCAAATGAGAGAAGTGTAGTATCATAGAAAACAGTATAATGGTTCAAAAGAGAGGTCTGAAATCAGACAGACCTGAAATCCCAGCTCAATCACTTGCTAAGCATGAAGTCTTAAACAAGCTTCTCACTCTCTCTGCGTGTCCATTTTCTTACCCATAAAATGGGATAATAATAACATCTATCTCATAGGTCATCATTAGAATTAAATGAGTTAATACAAGAAAAGCACTGAGTATAGCCAGCTGAGAAAGAGTGCTCAATAAACAGGGTTTTTGTTGCTCAAGTCCATCTGTTGAATGAATGTCTAATATTCTACAGCCTATGTGTGCTCTAAAGCAAGTGTTGAAGTTTATCCAAACTCAAAACTTGTTTTATTCTAGACACATAACTAATATGATAGAAACTTCCAGTTATTGAAATAAATTCCTATGGAATGGCTAATCCTCAACTAACCATTATCCATAAATGCAGTACAGATTTTTCCACCAAGTCATCAGTGTAAGTACCATGAGGATGAAAGCACTCTGCAAGAAGATTAATGGGCAAACCATGAGGTTTTCTCTTAAATCAAATCACCAAAGTTGAGAGAGAAAATCATGTAACATGAGGAAAGTGACTTATAGCCAGCCTAGTCCCATATATCTTTAAATTGTCTAGGAAACAATGGAATGGAGCAAGTTACAATGAAATTGGAACTATGAAGTACTTTACAAGTATTATTTCAATTTAATCCTGACAACCCATGAGGTACGTATTATTGTTATCCCTGTTTCGCAGATGAGGAAATTAAGGTTTAGGAAGTTATGTAACAGATTCAAGCAGTAACAAGATTGCTAAGTGGTCGAGCTCATATTCCATTTATCATGCTGTACTGAATAATTAAAGCCCCAAGTGATACAATCTGTACTATGGTTGTGATTATGCA
Organism: Neophocaena asiaeorientalis asiaeorientalis; assembly: GCF_003031525.2. NCBI lineage: Eukaryota > Metazoa > Chordata > Mammalia > Artiodactyla > Phocoenidae > Neophocaena > Neophocaena asiaeorientalis. The sequence continues at coordinate 430,153 of NW_020172633.1, read as the reverse complement.
AAAGACCAATGTAAGATGGCAATATTAAGAAAAAAAGTACTCTCCAGAAAATTTTTCCTCTATTTCAGCTGAAGAAGTCATACCCCCAAAGAGGACCTATCTTTACTGTAAGGATTATCAGAAAATGGCAAGAACATAATTAATGAAAGCAGGAAAAGAGAAGAGGAAACAGCCTTTTCTTATTTTCTGTTCAAATGTTATTTAGCAATATATGGATCTCTGATGTAGATTTAATGTATTCTCTTATTTTCTTTCCAATTCTCTCTCTCCTTTTTTTTAATGCATGACTCATTTGCTCTCTCTCTTTTTTAAAAAATAACCACTTATGTCTTTTTTTTTTTTTTTTTTTTTTTTTTGGCTGTGTTGTGTCTTCATTGCTGCTCATGGGCTTTTCTCTTGTTGCAGCGAACGAGGCTACTCTTCGTTGCAGTGCGGTGGCTTCTCCTGTTGCGGAGCATGGGCTCTAGGCACGTGGGCTTCAGTCGTTGTGGCTCGTGGGCTGAGTAGTTGTGGCTCGTGGGCTCTAGAGCTCAGGCTCAGTAGTTGTGGCACACGGGTTTAGTTGCTCCGTGGCATGTGGGATCTTCCCGGACCAGGGCTTGAACCCATGTCCCCTGCATTGGCAGGCGGATTCTTAACCACTGTGCCACCAGGGAAGCCCCACATTTGCTCTCTTAATTTAAACCAGCTAAGTTCTATATCCGTGCCTTGTTCAAAGGAATAGTTTTACTCTACTTACACTCTATAACTCTTTCATCTTTCCCCCAGATATATTGGGCTGGACCAATAATAGGAGCTGTCCTTGCTGGTGGCCTTTATGAGTATGTCTTCTGTCCAGATGTTGAACTCAAACGTCGTTTTAAAGAAGCCTTCAACAAGGCTGCCCAGCAAACAAAAGGGAGCTACATGGAGGTGGAGGACAACAGGAGCCAGGTAGAGACCGACGACTTGATTCTAAAACCTGGAGTGGTGCACGTGATCGACATTGACCGGGGTGAGGAAAAGAAGGGGAAAGACCCATCCGGGGAGGTGCTATCTTCAGTATGACTAGAAGATAGCACTGAAAGCAGACAAGAGCCCTTAGAACTGTCCTCAGATTTTCTTCCGCCCATTAAGGAAACAGATTTGTTATAAATTAGACATGTGCAGTTTGTTGTTTCATGTCATATTACTCAGTCTAGACAGTAAATATTTCATTATTTACCAAGGAGGAATGAAAGAAACCTATCATGAATTTCAAATCTAAAAAAAAAAAATCTTTTTGAAGTATCCCCAAAGCCAATGTGTATCTAGTTTATCTATTTGCTATTCATTAATAATCAATTTAAAATGTGTATCAAGATTTTGTTAAGGCTTGCCTGACAACTTACAGGCATACCTATCAGCTTACTCCTCCTCTCCCACGAAACCAGTATTGTCAATCCTCATTTGAATATTTATTCTGTTAAATCAAGTTAATCAATGGCAAAATACAGAGTATGTCAGAGTCATGCACATCCAAGAGAGCAAATACAACAAGCTCTTTTATAACCAGCTCCCCTAGGTTAAACTACCTCGGCAAAAGAATATTAACAAGAGTCATTGCTAGTGAATTGTTTTCATTTATATTTCAAATATCCAACTTTCAACCCAAACTCCAATTCATAATATTCCTTCCTCCTCCTCACTGCCCAAGGTAATATGGAACTAAAGCCCAGAAATTCAAAGAATGTTCAGAAATCCTATATGTGTTCCACCTAATAAAACCTCCACATCATAAGGCACCTATTGAGATTCAGGACAAACAGACTTGTAAGATCTTATGGGGGTGGGTGGAAATTTACCATCATACAAAAATCATAAGGAAAAAGAAAATCTGCATGCTGGTTTCAAATAGTTGATCTGTTTTCAGTGCACATCCTCAAATACACCACATGAGGTTAACAATCTAAGCTTTTAACCACTTAACAATTTTGCTTATTTTTTTAATTTATTGGCAAAACTGGGGATTTTGTTTGTTTGTAATTTTGGTTAACTATATTTAAACATTAGCTGAGACATATTTTTGATAGCAAGAACATAACTAGTTGAGTCCTGACTTTTTGTTATTAAGCTCTGCTCGTTCTAGAAGGTGTAACCTAGTCCTGCCAGTCCCAATCACTGATACTCTCCCACTTTTCATGACATTTGTTGATAATCTTCATTATGCACATCAATATTTTAATGAATTAAAATGCATGAGAGACAAGGAACGACATGACCACAAAATAAAAGGGCGGGGGCATCAAAACGCTCTGTATTCAAAGCTGACTAGATGACCAATCTTTCCTTTGTAGAGATACTATAGGTTTTTTTAAGCATTTTCATTACTGACTCATTTATTTTTCAAAATAACTTGTTCTTTCCCATACTGCTTTGCCTTATGTCAGTAAAATGGTCTCTGGAAACCCCAGTTTCTATTATCTTAACTGTCTAGTCTAGCCTTTATCTTAAAGAGCTGAAAAAGTCCATTTCACTGAACAAAAGCTAATAGTAAAGCAAAAATCTATCACTGCAAAGAGTGGCTTGTAAATAGCTGATAATCAAGGGCTGTCTTCTCCTACTCACAGTTCCAACTGTGTGCCACTTTTTGGTGTTAATGGCAGCTGTGTGTGTGTGGCAGTGAGATAAAGGACCACTATTAAATCTGATTCTCTTCGGTGCTAAGAAAGTAATGAACGAGGTTCCCAGAGAGACACCACACCAGTGGAGTCCCTGGGAGTCCCCCTGACATCTTTTTGGCAGGTGCCTAAATCCCAGGCCCCTTTGGTGGCTGGCCACACCCTCCACCACTGAGGCACACTGCTTCCTGTTTGGGGCACCATCTATAGGAACTAGGGTGTATTTCTAACGATGGATCTTTTCAAATGTTTGCACAATATACCCTTAAAGGCTTAAAACTGGGGGTGGATCAGCTCAAAAGATAATGCTATCAACCATCAGCAAACATGTCAGTTCAAAAATAAGTTAGCAAGGAAAAAAATGAAACATTTTCCAAATACACTTACAATTTACTAGTTTATGATCATTTTTATTCAGCCATGTGGTTTACTTCTAATACCCTCACTTTTATACTCACTTCAGTTAAAGCATTCAATAAGTTAGTGCTGGGGAAAAAAAAAAACCCTCATGAATGATGTTTTTGCCATTTGTTTTCCAGCAACGAGCAGAGTGCCTGACACATAGTAGGTATTCAAAGCAAGTGTGTTAGTTAAGAAAAAAAATATATATATATATATACATTTCATTTGTGACTTAAGGATATAAAAAATTTTCTTTTAATCTTTATTTTGCTCCATATTTAATAAGAGCATGAGTTCAAGGACTACTAAGGAAGGCCATAGAAATGTAAAAACCATAAAGTATATTTTTGCATACTACTATTTTAGGGGAATGCAGACAATGAAAGCTTTTGCACTTTTCTTTCCCTGCATACATTTCACTCAAGGCTCTACCAGTAAAAAGTAATGAAATTGTACCTTTCTAATGACATCTATGCAGCAGGGGTCTTTTGCCTGTGGATGGCACCAAATTATCCAAGTGTGTTAGGAGACTGGGGCTTTTTCCTTTAATCCCTTCTTATTAATGAAGTGCATCGCACTGCTCCCAGGAGAGTACTGCTGACAGATATACAGAAAAGAGATCAGAGAGAAAAAACTGGAAGGACATAAATGAATTATACCCAGCCAGGAAACAATGCCAGCCGTCTCTTCCCTAAGGAAAAGTACAACAAGCATCCCCCAAATTGTAAGGTGGTCCCTACACTGCAAATGTATATAGTTTGTCAAAAGAGTACAAAGGGTAAACGTCATTTTTAAGTTTGCAGGGCTTTCTTTAAAATTGGGAGCCCAGAATTTGGATGTATGTTTTCATGATAGAAGAGGACATTTTCTTCAAAGAGTCCTCAACTTTTATACTGGAAGGAAGTATTTTCTGGTATCTAAATAGTTGCTTAAATGTAAGATTCTTACACTTTGTCTCTGCCACTTGATGTTTTCATAAATTCTTATACTTTCTATCGTCTGACCCTTTTCCTAATGCAGTTGGTAGGTGCTGGCTTAAACTGTGGCTCAGTCTTGAAGGTTTTACAAGATGAGAAATATGTCGCTAACATGTATGATGGAATTAAGCTCTCTAATTATTAGAGGTCTGATTCCAAACAGCACAGAATATTCTTCTTAGGTCGTGAAACCAAGCAACTCACTTACTGGTTTAAACTCCATAATGAACCAGAAAATTCCAAAATAGAATAGCAAATTCAAATGCTAGAATCAATCCCAGTGATCTGTTGTAGCCTGTTGACACTGTTCCCACATGTTGTGAACATTTGAAAAAGAAATTGCCTTTGTGACAGTTGAGGATGACAGTGCCAGCCCAGCAGACAAACTTATCAGACAAAAGAAAGCCAATGTAAATTCTCATCATAAGCATTATAGAATATGCAAACAGAATGTTTTATACCTGAAAGTAATATTGTCTTTCCTAATATGTTTATGGCATCAAAATTATTAGAAAGATGTATTTACTATCTGGAAAGTGTGACATAACAAAACTCACTCTCTTTACCCCAAATCATGTACATTGCATTGGTGTTGTAATACTTTACAGATCACCCCGAAATAGCAGTAACTTTTGAAACCCTCTCTAAAGTACATGGAAGACATTTAATTCAGGGCTTAAAAACTGTGGCCACTCACTTTGGCAAATGACAATAACCTATGAAAATAGATATCAAATAAATGTTATACAACCTGTACAGTAAACATTAAACTTAAGAACAATTATAGTGTTACCTATGCATGTTAAAATCCAAGAGCTAAAAAATACACTGAATTTATATAACCCCTCAGAATGTATTTCTAGATTCTCTTCAGGATTAATTAAATAAACATGCAATTATGAAACCATATAAACAATTATTTATCATTTTTATGACCCAAATCACAATAAAATTGTAATTCATGATAAACTAGTGAGAATAAACTGAACATATGGTCGTATTCACAATTCTTTATTAACTGAAATGTTATTCCAACGTTAGAGCTAATGTTAAGGAGATTGAAGCTGTAATGTTTAATATTTGGGATAATCTATTAAAGTCTTAGCATTGTGGTTGATTTCCATGAATTATGTTGGATCTCATATTACTAAGCTTGTGCAAATAAACTGTTTAATGTTTTAAAATGTGTTTGATGATTTTGAAAATTCATCCAGAGCTTTTGCACGTCCCATCCTAGAAGCATCATTTAGAAGGACCAGAGGTTTAGATATTCGAGTACAATCAACACCAAATGAAATGGTGGTGGAATCCATATAATAAAACAAGTTTTGAGAACCTGCAGAGTACACAGTGTGGTAGATCCTCATATCGACAGTGAAAAGTGTGTATTCGTGGGCTTAATTCTAAATGTTCACATCTATGCAAAATAGACCATTGCATATCGACTGTCATTGTAGAGTCAAAAAGTGAAGACTTAAACAACTGTGACTCAAATGAGGCTGGTATTACTAAATAGATGATCCATCCTTAGAGCATTTGGCAAATTCTGCCTACCCAGATGGATAATGTAGGTTCAATGAGCACTGGTTTACTCCCTTGGGCTCTCGGTTTGAACCTCTCAATTTTGAGAGGTTACAGACCCACAGGGAAGGATTGAGGACAATCGTTTATGTAACATGCAACCCATTGGAAGAGTGGAGAACGCTGCCTTAGGAGCCAGGTGGATGTGTACGTCTCTTATCACCTTTGTCACATTGTAGTGAAATCATTTGTGTAGGTTTCTGTCTCCCCTAGTAGGTTTAAAACTCCTTAAGGGCTAAGACTGTGTCTTATTTATTCTGTATCCTCCACCCTCGGCACTGAGAACTAGGCCTGACATTTCTCTCAATAAATGCTTGTTGCATAAATGAATAAACAACTTATGGAATATCTCACAATCATTAGGAAATACCACAAAGCAATATACCTTAATCAAGTTGGTTTTTACTGTATAGGTGGGTGCAAAATATTTCAATGCATGTAATTCCAGTTAGGAGCCCAAAATTAGCTCAAGCACTAAAGAAAATAAGAGGGAAAATGTGCAGAAAGAATGAAACACTAATTGGCTTTCTAAAATTTATACCTAACGTGTAAGCAACAAGACACGTTTTCATTGCTATATTTATACGATGGCCAGATGTTAGATGAAATTTAGCTCAATAACTATTTCAGCAAGAAAAGTATTTTAACAAGCGTGGGAAGCTAGTGAATAAATGTCAGCCTGATTTTATAGTTATCCTGCTGGAAAATGTCCAAAACAATATGTCACCTGAATTAAATCTTGCTATTTTCTAGTTTTTTTCTAGCTCTTCCTTGGTTTTAAGGAAGACATAAAAGACCCTAAAAAGACAGGTTGAGTTCTGCTACCTCCACATATTCAGAGTTCTCTGAGGAACCATGACCATGGTGTTTGCAACCTTTGTGCATAGCACAATGACAGCACGTTAGCTGGTGCTCAATAAATGCAAGATGGATGGGTGGATGGATGATGGGTGGATGGATGGATGGGAGAGACTCTCCAGTCTGGAAGAAATAAGTTAATCTGTGAACAGATGGAGATCATAGCCTGTATTCCTTCTTCTCTTATAAAAGTATTGGCCAAGGATCAGAATGCTAGAGGAGGAATGTGTAGATTAGAATAATTACTAATTATGAGTATATATGGGGTTTTAGAATTTATAAATATTAGTCTTAATCAGTTAATTTTCAAAGCTCATTGTGGGGCATGCATTGCTATCATTCTCATTTCCAAAGATGAGGAAAGCAAGTGTCAACAAGATTAAGTAAATTACCCAGAATTATACCTAGTGCTAAAGCAAAAACTGGAAGCCACATCCCAATTAATCCCAATCCCTTATGTTATCTCCCTAAATCACACAAAGTTCTCCCATTCATCCATCAGCCTAATTTCCCATCAGCCACCTTTCCTTAAGTGGCAAGAAATATATTCTATCCATACTAGGGGAAATCTTTATATACAACACCAACAAAGGGCAATAAATTAAGTACCACAGATCAGGAGTAGGTATTGTAAAACTTAGGAAAGATCCCAAGTAAGAGAATAGGGCTGAATGCTACAATGGGTTTACTTTAGGATACTTTGGATAATTTAGGAAATTTTAAATTGACTTTTCTTTAGGAAAACATTATAAAGACCACTATTGGAGATAATTTTCATTTGGTCCATAAGAGAGAGTTGAAGATTAATTGCAAAGGTACTGATAAGGTTTTCCACATTTCAGTAATAATAATAACTTTAGCCCTCAATTATTCAACATGCACTGTGCACCAGACATATACTTTACACGGTACAAAGAAACCTCATGAAGTAGATACTGCTATTTATTCCCATTTTACAGGTGAGAAAACTGAGGTCTAAGACGAGTAAGTAAATAGCTCAAAGTCAGCTACTAAGTGGGAGAAGTGAGATTTGAACCCAGGCAGTCTGTCCACAGACTCTACTCTTAGCCACTGTCCTGTGTTGTCTCTTACCTGGGGTGCTTTAGGCCCCCAGTCATTCCAATGTTCATATCTGCTTTTTCCAAGCCTTTGATTCTTTCATACCCGATACAGATTGCAGCGTGTTTGAACCTCTCAGTTGTTCACGACTTGACCTCTGGTTATCATTTTGACCACCTCCAAAGGAAGATTTAAACTCTCAAGTGCAAATGCCACAAAGATAAATCAGCTAAACTTAAAGTATTTTTGAAAGGGACTTTGAATGGCCAAGAAAACGCTTTCTTTTCTTGAGCAGGGTTATGGCAGAAACTTATTACACAATATACCTTCCACTTTTTGACTCAAATTCTTAGCTGGTCTTTAAGTTACCTAATTTGACAATTTCTCTCTGCCCTACATTGAGACAAGTAATATGTATTTTAACTCTTCTTTACCTATTAATCACCCAATCAATATATATGCTTAAGCACCTATTTTATTTAAGGCTCTATAGAAAATTTCAATAAATTACATTTATTTATTAATTTTATTTAAATAAAATAAAATTTTAATAGGGAAGCAATAAAACAGTGTTTGGCAATAAATTGAACTAGTGTATGATAACTTATCCTAGATCAGCCTATAAAGTTGACAGAATGTATTTGTAAAAAAGTAAAATAAAGGTGGGAATTCCCTGGCAGTCCAGTGGCTAGGACTCGGCGCTTTCGCTGCTGGGGCGCCAGGTTCAATCCTTGGTTGGGGAACTAAGATCCTGCAAACAAACAAATAAATGAATACATGTAATAATGAGTGGACCAAGTACTAACATTGTTACAATGGCAACAGCTTTGAGAAATGATTGAATGGAATGATAGCTGCCAGTACTTACCTCCTTGTGTCCAAACTATAGCTTCAGTCCCCGAGTATTTTGACTCAGACTCTCAGAAGACAAAAATCTTTTAAAATACAGTATAGAGATGTACAACCAATGACTGGGGAACTATTTGTTTAAATTTGGGGTTCCCAGAGGGGAAAGAAAAAAAAATGCAGAGGATGGACGAAGGAGGGGAGGCAGAAGTCCCTCGGTAACAGCAAAGTAAGAGGACAGGGGCTCCTAGCTTTCCTACTCCCTCCCAATACAGGAGTTGCCAGGACAGCCTCTGCCCCTTTGCAGAGAAGAGTCCCTGTGCTGACTTAGTGTGTTCTTATCATCCTATATGGTAATCAGTGCCCCAAAGAGAACTGGGCTGCGCATTGTACAAACTTAAGCCTTCATCTCAATTTTAATTGTCCAAACCTCACACTAAAGGGAAATAGACTCTTCCCGTGGAAGAAAAGGACTCACTGAGTCTTGATTTTCAGCAACAAATGCTGGATGGAAGCAGGATCTCCCCCATCTCGTCAAGAAACCGTGCCTTTAAAATGTATTTCTTTCAAAAGGAAAAACGATGGGTCTCATCTTAGCACAGGGCTCTTGGAGACGATTCGCCATGTTAAAGCTACTCCAGGGTTTCAGTGTCAAAACTTATCACAAAGGACGTAAGTTTGATCTTGCTGGTTCAAAAGCCGATCTTATGGAAATGGTGGCAGGAGAATAGAAGAAGGAGAACCCCTGGGATTTCTCTAGTGATCTGCAAGAAAGAGTTGAGAAAAACTAATACAGAGTATTCAGCTCTGTGGTGTTGGTACATTGTAGTTAAATCATTCATATTCTTTGAACTCTAATAAAAAATTCTCATCAAACAATGATGACATTTTCATCTCATCCAAGTTTAATCACAAGAGTATTGTAATTCTGATTTTCTTCACCTCAGTTCAAATTGAAAGTAATTGTCAGACGTCATTTTAATTCTAACCACTACATCCCTTCTTACATGTTCTCCCTTACACTATTATGGCCCATTTTGTCCTCTAAGAGGCATGACATTTTTTTTTCTATTATTCAAGCAGTTTTAAAAGAGCTTTGTCACCCACCTACAAATAGGACATTTAAGGCTTATTTTAAAAAGAATTTGCGATAACAAATTAACATAAATGGAAAACTTTTCCTTGAAACACTGAGAGACACGAGGGGTAATAAATTCTGACTATTGAATTTCCTGAGGTTGGTAAAACACTTAACTGCCTGAATTGTTGTGTTTTTTAAAATAATTATTTATTTATTTATTTTTGGCTGTGTTGGGTCTTTGTTGCTGCACGCGGGCTTTCTCTAGTTGCGGCGAGAGGGTTTCCTCATTGCGGTGGCTTCTCTTGTTGTGGAGCACGGGCTCTAGGTGCATGGGTTTCAGTAGTTGTGGCTCACGGGCTCTAGAGCACAGGCTCAGTAGTTGTGGTGCATGGGCTTAGTTGCTCCGCGGCATGTGGGATCTTCCCAGACCAGAGATCGAATCTGTGTCCCCTGCACTGGCAGGTGGATTCTTAACCACTGCTTGACAATGTCTGGAGGTATATTTGGTTGTGAAAACTGTTACATCTAATGAGTAGACGCCAGGGATACTTCTAAACATCCTACAGTGCAAAGGACAGTCCTCCACACCCTAACAAAGAATTATCTGGCTCAATATCTCAATAGTGCTAAGATTGAGAAACCCTATAACTGGTCTACCTGTCTTCAGTCTTGTTTCCCTCCAAGCAAAAAGAATATCTTGCTTTTAAAAACTGAATCATATTTCAAGGTTATCTTTTAAAAATGAAATCATATCTTTTCATCTTTTAAAGGTTATCTTCTAAATTAAATCATTATATTTTAAAAGATATCTTTTAAAAATGAAATTATATTTCTTTAGTAAAATCTGGGAGATACTGTTTATTTTTCTATCCAAATCCCACACACGTATTTCTTTGCAGTAAGACTCCTTTTGCTACAGAGGATGGGTCTTCAGTTCCAGGGAGTCAACCTTTATTAGGCTTACCCAGTCAGGGTAATGTAATTGTCTTCTTCAGTGACTGGTTTAGGAAAGGACCTGAGAACAATTGGTTTAACCTCATCTGAGAAAATATTCTCTACTCTTAAAAGGAGGCTGTGATAGATATATTTGCAAAGATGGACATAATAATACCATTCCTATTCCTGTGGACATTCACGATATGACTTTGCTGTTCTTCCTGTCGTGGGGTGAAATCTTTTTCTCATGCTTTGAATTTGAGCTGTTCCTATAACTTGCTTTACCAATAGAATGCAGCGGAGTGGTACTTGGGACTCTCGAGACTAGGCATCGAGGTTCCTTGAGCTTCAACTCTCATTTCCTTGGGACATTGCCTGGAGACTGCCATGTAAAGCCCAGTCTAGTCAACTGGGAGCTGAAAGACCACTTGCAGCAGGAGGTCAGCTGTTCCCGCCATCCTGGCTGAGGCCCCAGACACGTAAGCGAGGTCATCCTAGACTATCCACCTCCAGTTCAGCCACCAGTTGACTGACTACAAGTGAATGTGTGAGGCCAGGAGAGAGCAAGCAGCAGAGCTGCCCAGCTAAGCCCAGCCCAAATCCCTGACTCACGGTCATGAGCTCATGGTGACTGTTTTAGGACAAGCGTGATGTGGTTAGTTATGCAATAATAACTGATGCAGAGACAGAAGGCAGAACATGGCCTTTCCCTTCTGTCTATCCTTCACACGCTATGGAGGAAGAAGAAATATCCAGCTTTTGCAGCTACTCTGAGAGACATACCCAGCACACTGAGAAGGGCAGAATAGAGAGAAGAAAAGAGCCTGATCCCTCAAGATGTCACCTAGCTGCTGAATGACGACCCTACCTCTAGGCTTCTTGTTATGTGATACGACATAGTAAAACTCCCTTAACGTTTAGACTACTTTTATTTGATCATTCTCTTTCATGCAGATAAAAGTGGCATTCATTGGATTTCCTTTGTCTTGAGGATAGAACTGAAATCCATTCATGCCCTGGTCCCTGTTAATCCTCTGGCTTTTTTGTTTTTTTTTTAAATGCTTGGCTTTTAATTTATTTATTTGTTTATTTATTTATTCATTTTTGGCTGTGTTGGGTCTTCGTTTCTGCGCAAGGGCCTTCTCCAGTTGTGGCAAGCGGGGGCCACTCTTCATCGCGGCGGACTCTCAACCACTGCGCCATGAGGGAAGCCCGAAAGTTAGTTTTTGAAGGAGTCAGGCTCCCAGATCACCTTGACAGCTCACCGAGCAACACTGGCAAGAGGAGGAGAATTTACTTTTCCTACAGAGAGAGAAGCTACGAGGTTATGAAAAACTACTACATTACTTTCAGGTGAAAAGTGGAGTGATGGCACTGTGGTGGTTGGGTGAATAGAGAGCTCCCGGCGGAACAAAAGGCCATGTGAAGGCCCTGAGCAAGACATAGAGAGAACATGGCTCATTTGAGGGGCTGAAAGAAGGTCCAGGTAAGTGTGTTAAGCAGAGGAGTGAGAGGGGCAAGGCGGACAGTGCTGAGATAAAAAGCCAGAGGATTGGGGCTTCCCTGATGGCGCAGTGGTTGAGAGTCCGCCTGCCGATGCAGGGTACGTGGGTTTGAGCCCTGGTCTGGGAGGATCCCACATGCTGCGGAGCGACTGGGCCCATGAGCCACAACTACTGAGCCTGTGCGTCTGGAGCCCATGCTCCGCAGCAAGAGAGGCCACAATAGTGAGAGGCCCGCATACCAGTAAAAAAAAAACAAAAAACTAACTTTCAATCCATCCTCCTCATTTTAGTTTTTCTAACTACCCCACTTTTGGAAGTTAGTAGAAAGGGGACCCATTTCTAAGCTATGGATTCTGAGTAGTGAAGCTGGATTTCTTCTTTGGAACTTAGCTTTCAGTTCTCTCTGGTCCTTTATCACTCCCCATCTGCTTTCCAGTTTACAAAATTTTGCAGCTATTGCCTCCTTTTCTGTTCTTCTTATGCTTGGGGGCTTAATACTTTTATAAAAAAAATAAAATCACTTCAGAATTGTTTCACGGGGATGTTTAATCTGCCATTTAATCTGCACAGAAATCCTCTACTCTCTTCTGCTCTCTGTTTAATGTTACTTCCTTGGAGACCCCCCGCCACCTCGAGCCTACATGATGTACCACTGCTATGTCTCCCCTGTTACCGCTCTGTGCTCCTCCCATCAGACATGTGAGTGGGCGTGTGGATGGGACCAAAACACAAATTTATTTTTGTCTCTTTCTGTCCCTTTAAATTTTCATTTAGTGGAGATATTCATCCCGTGTTCCTGGAAGCAAATCTGGCACATGTCCCTGATTTCCTGCTTACTTACATGAAAAAGTCATGTGAACACTTTAATTCACAAAACCAGATTCACTAACACAGAAAGTGTCCTGCCCCAAATATGAAGCAGTCCCTCAATTTTTCTCCCCAGTTAGGAGTGCTTCCCCTCCCCTTTGCTAAGGTCTGTAGTTGGCAGCTGCCTGACTTCCAGAAAGGGGGTGCAACTAGCTTCTGCTCTGTCCTTGCCTGCTCCCCTCTTTCCCTTTGGATACTGGCTCATTCAGCTGTGGGCAGAGGGCGAAGTAAGCAAAGAGAGTTGCCAAATTTAACAAATAAAAAGACTTGTTAGGTAGCTTTGAGCTCTCTGAACATGGCAAATGATTACTGCTGACTCTCTCATAGGTTGTGTTTTGGTTTTATTCTGTTCTGTTTTTTAATTCTTTGGGATTCCCATCCCTAGGAACTCCTCATCTGTAATTGAGCTGAAGGGGGGTGTATTCCAGCTTCCAGGCCTGCAGTCAGCCCTCTGTCCTCGGCGCAGTAAGAATTAACATGGTGCAGCCTGGCCCTTTCTCCCAGGGGAAATACTCGCTGTGCGGCATCAAAGCAGCTACCAGGCTTTCCGTCAGCCTCTAGATTGCCCAAGGAAATCTGGCACCCACGTGTCACCCAGACAGCAACCTGTAAATATTTATTGGCTGATGACCAAATGAATGAATGAACGAATTGGCCATTAATGGTTTTCTGCACTGGGCTGTTAAACAAATTGTCACCAATTCTTTCCCCTCTTTCTACCCAGTAGAGGTACGAGTTTTAGCTTCAATTTGCAGAAAGAACAGAAATGCTAAGTCTTGACAGAAATTACCGGTGAAGATCTTAAAATGTCTTTTTTGAAAGATTTTAAAGTGGGATCACTATCCTTCTCTTTCAAATGGTTGAGTGTTGACCTTGATAGGGAGTCAAATGAAATACGCAACTGGAGAGATGCTCCAACACCATAATTCTACGAAAATACAGTAGCTTTGTCTCATTTCTAAGAAGAAATTGAAACTAGATTAACAGAAAATTAAGTTGGTCAGTTTGGTCAAGCCAAGTGAAACATGAAAAGTAAACAATATCCTGTTCTAAAATTCTATGATTCTAGGATATGAATAGTGGAAAACAATTTGTACTTTTCAAATACTTCCAGCAATCATTTTGCAATTTCTAGTTATAAGCATTTGGAACATATTATGCTAGAATATCTGTAGTGAATCAGTCCCAAAATAATACTGAATTTGCTTTTAGTTATTCACAAAGGAGCGGAGACCTTTATGCAGGGTTATAGAGAAACTTCAAATCACACAAATTTTATCTGACATAAATATCACCTAAAATGTGTTTTCTTTCTAACCTCTTATTATGAAATTCATGAATTTATCATTTGTAGCCCCACCTGCTTCTCAAAAGGATTTGAGGTGGATTTCAACTTTTAAAAAAGACATCCAGGGACACAGGATAAATACGAGAAATAACAAAGGCTATAGACAGAATGGTGCTTATTACATCGAGTCAGAGATGAGATATTTGCTACACTTAAGCACTAAATTTAGCTCTAAAGTTTCTGATTTCAAGTCAAAAGAGGAAATGTAATGGCCTGTATTAAATCTGCCATGATGTAGAAAGAAAAATACCAACTCTTTAAGGGTTACTATTTTAGTTTTTGTACTAAATTCCAGGAATAATTTATCCTATGAGTCCTTATAAAATAACAGCTAACATGTATTGAATGTCTATTATGTACCAGGCATTCTCCTAAACTCTTTTTGTATCAATAATTTAATCGTCTTAACTGTCCTGTGAGATAGCCAGCTCTCCCTGTTGTACAGGTTAGAAAATAAAGGCACAGAGAGGTAAGTTGCCCATGGTCACAGCTAGAAAGAAAAAGCCGTGCTCTGGACCCTCCTGCTCTTGACGGCCACACTGCATAAAATCTTCGTCAGTGGCTCCACAAATGACCTCCAAAGTCTCCATTCCTTAAATCAATGCTCAGTCAAAGCCAGGGGCATAATATTGAACTTAACGAAAGTATTTGTACTATTAAAACTTAGCGAACAGAACCATTGGAACTTTAGCTGAAGACATGCAAAGTTCTTCATTACTCAGTTTAGGAGTAAAGAACAGGACACTACAGGAATAAGAATAATTATGACAGCCCGTACATATTAAGTGCATACCATATACCAGGCACTGTGCCAAATCGCTTAAATGCATTATATAATGTAGTCCTTAGTCTTACAAAGGAGGTACTTATTTACCTATTTGCTCAAAAATGTTGATCGTATATCTTTTATGTGACAGACACTATGCTAAACAATGGGCCACAACGGTGAACAAAAGAGTATAGGGCTGGAGGCTTATGTGAATTAAATCACGAGAAATAAACACATAACTACAAACAGAAATGCGGTGAAGAAAAGATACAGCATTGTTTACAAGGAGATTGAACCTAATCTGGGAGGACTCCCCTGTGGAAGTGGCATTTGAAATGAGGTCAGAAGATTGTGTCAGAATTAATTAAGGGAAAGGGGAGGAGGAAAGGGCTCTGGGACATGAGGAAGCATGAGAAAACAAGAGAATGAGAGAGAGAATGAGAGAGATTAACTTGCTCAACATTAAGAATTATTAAGAGAGAGAGCCTGGATTCTGTTCACGTTACTAACCCCTACATTCCAATGCCTCTCACCCTGAAGGTGTTTCTCTTAGACATTCTTTGAGAGCTAAAATAGTAGTCAGCCCAAAACTTAGTTCTTAGAGAGCACCGGAAGTACAAATTGTAGGTGTTCTGCAGGTATTTGGAAAAGATCTTTCCATTGGAGCTGCATCATCCTTTCATTTAATTTTCACAAATTCAACTATAAACACTGGCACTAAAATAAAAAATAGAACAAACATATATTTAATGGCAACCACAGTTGTAGCCAGCATTCCCCACAATGAATGTATGTCCAAGGACGAGGATGTCCAAGGGCGAGGATGTCCCAAGTCCTGGGATGAGTCCGTGTGAATCAGCTTGTCCAGGCAGCTTTCCTCCGTGAGCCTCTCCCATGACAGCCAGGGCCCTGTAGTTTCCGGATACATGTTCTGCAACCTCTTCTCTAATCATAAGCCTCATTTCCTGAACACACATGTCCTTCCCACCTCCATGCCCAAGTGCAGTCGTTTGTGTCCTCTACCTGGGCTGCCCCCTCCCACCCTTCAGATTCCTTGAGCTTCTGCTCTGAAGCCCTCTTCTCTGCACTGTCCACTCTATGCCCTCGTCAGGCTGCATGAAGTTGCTAGGTTTCACATTTGTTCCCCACTGTACCTTGAATTCCTCAAGGACACTGACAGTGCTTTAGTGACAGGATGTGTGTCTCCCTGATGCCCAGCATATAGTAGGTCTTCAATAAATTTTTGTGAATTGATGAATAAAAATGTATTTAAACTGATGAACTGTTTATCCAGGGGATTCGCTGTCTTCATGCGGGCCAGAGAGAGAAGCTTTGACAGTGCCAGGTGCATTGACAATGAGCTTCCTTTTCCCAGCCAGGAAGGATCCCAGTGTTTTAAGGAATTGTCTGTCCATTAACGAGACTCTGGTCAGAAGGTTCATAGTCCAAACTCCAGTCTCTGATCAGAGCCTGACAGGGCACACCCACCAGTGTGCTCCCCGCACGTCGTCATTGGGCACACCCAAGACCCTGTCCCCACCCCATCCTTGCAGTGGGTGAAGGGCAGGCGTTAGAAATGACAAAGAACTGCCTGGGAGCTGGGGGTGGACATTTTGGAGTTTGTGATAAGAATGGATACTTTGTGATGAATTTTACACCTAAGAGTTCCCCATCCCAGTCCTCCAGAGGTTGAGATTTTTAAAAAACACCAAGGGTTGAGCTATCCAGTTGCCAAGAGAGAGAAAAAAGAGAAACAACAGTAATAAGGGTCTCATTCCTTCCCCTGACAGTTGACCAAGACCTGGAGGAAAGGATGCACTCTCTCCTCTCCTAGCAACTGGAAGACCAAGATGGTGAGAGGTGGATCCTGAAGGTAGAGAAAGTGCGGCAGAAAATCTAGGCTGGGAATGATGTTTGCTTTCGATTTACCCTCAAACCCTGATGCCGATGTTAGACTCAGAGAGATGCCTAGTCCCCAAACTACAAGATCCCTTGAAATTTATCCTAATGCGGATGATCATCCGACCTGGCTGGGCTAGAGTGGAGATGGAATCACGGAGGGGAGGGGAAAGATTGTCCTGCAATGTCCAAGACAGAGGAAGCAACCAGAGATCGACGGGCGAGGTCTGCCCCTCCCATGTGACGTACTGACCGACAAAATATTGTCTTTCACTTTTTTAAAATAGCTGCCAGGAACTTCCCTGGTGGCACAGTGGTTAAGAATCCGCCTGCCAGTGCAGGGGACACGTGTTCAATCCCTGGTCCGGGAAGATCCCACATGCTGCGGGGCAACTAAGTCCGTGCGCCACAACTACTGAGCCCACATGCCGCAACTACTGAAGCCCGAGCGCCTAGAGCCCGTGCTCTGCAACAAGAGAAGCCACAGCAATGAGAAGCTCGCGCACCACAACGAAGAGTAGCCCCTGCTCGCCGCAACTACAGAAAGCCTGCATGCGGCAACGAAGACCCAACGCAGCCAAAAATAAATTAAATTGAAAAAATACATTAAAATAGCTGCCAACATTGAAGTTGGGGGAGCGGGAATTTTATAAGCTTCTTAAAAATTGGAAAAGGAATCATCCCTGGACCTCCATCCTCAATGGCAGCCATAGGCTAGAGCGAAGTAGCTTCTGCTCCCTTGGGATGAACTGTCTCTGGACAGGTGCCCTCCCCACTCCATACTGTTGCTTCCGCCAGATCCCCTAGACTCATGTATGTCAGTCACCTCCCAGGTTCCCGGAGGCTGTGAGAGTGCATTCCCCATGACTAGAAGGCAGACAGGCAAGACTTCATCCAGTGAGTTAGAGCAAGCCCTGGTGTACCAAAAAAATTAACCAGTGTCAGGTTTTGTCTTTGTCCCTTATGCGAGAGAAAGTTTGTGTACAAATGGTCCCCAACTTACAACGGTTCCACTTAAGATTTTTTGACTTTAAGATGGTGTGAAAGCGATACACGTTCAGTAGAAATCGTACTTCGCATTTTGACTTTTGATCTTTCCCCGAGCTAGCGAAAGGCCCTACGATGCTCTCTGGTGTCACTGGGCAGCCACAGCTCCCAGTCGGCCACGTGGTCGTGAGGGTAAACAACAGATACGCTTGCAACCAATCTGTACCCAGACAACCATTCTGGTTTTCACTTTCAGTCCAGTATTCAATCAATTACCCGAGATAGTCAACACTTTAGCATAAAACAGGCTTTGTGTTAGATGATTTTATTCACTTGTAGGCTAATGGAAGTGTTCTGAGCACGTTTAACATAGGTTAGGCTAAGCTGTGATGTTTGGTAGGTTAGGTGGATAAAATGCATTTTCGACTTAACAGTATTTTCAATATTAGGGCGTAACTTCATCACAAGTTGAGAAAGATCTATAATTGATTTGCAGGTGCTGCAAATTTTTCTATGGGCAAAATGAAACCAAGTGGAGTGATCTGAATCCCTTCAGGGACTGCTGCCTTACGGGAGACAAGGGAAAGAAATTCTTAAGTGTGCTGGTGAAGAGCAACAGGAAGACCGGAAGAAAGGAGGTGAGAGAGTGGGGCTGGTAGCCAGGTGATAGAAGGCTGTTCCCCTAGCAAGTGACTCCCCCTAGTGACTTACCAAATCCTCGAAGCCCATCCCTCCCCCCATCGAAAGAGCTCGGAAAGGGGGAGTGAAGGAGGGGGGAAGCCAGGAGGAAGAATGAGTGAAGGAAGGGAGGGAAGGAGGGCAGGAGGGTAAGCTAGCTCGATAACAGTTTCTTCTAGAGACTGGTGAAGACACTGAATCCAGCATCCAGTGTTTCCCTAAACCTGGCAGGAGCAGCCAGCATCAACACAGGGGCCCAGAGATGCAATGCACGAAAAAGTCATCTATGGGGACTTTCAGAAATTAAAATGAGGGTTCTGGACTCTCAAGACTTGGGAGGTAAGGTTTCAAGCCAAGTTCAAGCAGATTTCAAAGGTACAGGGTGTCCCAGCTGACCTGGGGTCTAGCTGACATGTCACCCAAAGGAAGCCTGGTCCCCACTCAGCCTCGAGGAGGGTCACAGGGTTGGTGGCAGCTATAATAAAATCAGTAGATAATTGTCTGTTAAAACTAGGTCCCCAAATAACTAGTTTCCAACATCTAATGAAAGTTTACTTTAATAACATTAGAAAGCTTTGGATGTATAATCTCCCCAACGCACACACACACACGTGAACACATGTACATCCCTTCTCTAAAAACAAAAAGTGGTAGCAACAACCACATACATCTTGGTATTATGACAAACTTATACACATATGTTCTGGAAGGATTAGATTGACTTTGTGGGACAATTAAAAAGGAAAGGAACAAACTAAACCCGATGTGGGATAATTGCCCTTCTGGTAATCTCTTGGAATTTACATTCTGATTTTTTTTTTACTTTTCAACTGTTTTGAAAAGATGCTCCCTAGAGGCCAGGTGTTAAGGATCAGAACGTGACAAACTGACAGTCAAAACGATGTTGATGACAAGAAGCAACAGTAGTAATCACAAGAAATAACGGTGACGGTGGCAATAATCCTGGAGGTATCATCAGAGCAAAATGTTGCCATGGCAACTGTGAAAATGGGGTGGAGGGCGTAGAAAATCTCTTACAACGGAATGCTGTGTTCCAGCAACTTCTGAGAATGTATCCTAAAGAAGATTCCAATATGTAGCCATCTTTTGTGATTATGCACAGCAGAGTTAAGGATAAAATGACTTGCCGAGATGGGAAAGGATGTGTGGGGTGATGGGTTGGTACTTGCCCTCAGGTTCTGCCTCAGAGAAACAGCTGCACAACATCTTTTTAGAGAGAATTCAGACCAGCTGCACGACAAGCAATACATACAACAAAATGAAAATGTGCCAAGCATGGTATTTCATTTCCATCTTCACAGCTGTCCAGACAGTTCAAGTTTAATAGCGGCACGCATTGCTTTCCAAGTCCCAGTA
This sequence comes from Neophocaena asiaeorientalis asiaeorientalis, assembly GCF_003031525.2. Classification (NCBI taxonomy): domain Eukaryota; kingdom Metazoa; phylum Chordata; class Mammalia; order Artiodactyla; family Phocoenidae; genus Neophocaena; species Neophocaena asiaeorientalis. Next base: position 410,344 of record NW_020172633.1, on the reverse strand, counting down.
TTGAAACGTGAATGGATATAAAACTCTCTCCAGCCATTTCCAAGAACATAAAGGAAATGTTGGTGCAGAAGGAGGTCAGAAAATCCATCTGGATTGCTTTTGAGCTTGGCAGTTCTGTTTTCGGGGTATATTTTTGTGTAAAAACATTCATCACAATGTAATAAAATTATATAGAAAATCATTCTTCGTGTTAAGCCACACCCTGGCAAATACTTGCAAAGAGAATTGTTCTCATTTCTTGGGATAGCCAGCCTGTCCGAATATGGGCTGTGAGAGTGCTTCAGAAAGCAAGCCCAAGGAGAAGCTGGAACACAGACGCTGTGCCAGCCCCTGCCGCCATGGAACCCACTTCCAAGGGGACCAAAGGAAACCTCACTGGGGCCGGGGGTCTCACCAAGCGTTGTTTGCCATTAGGACCCAACAATTGACGTTTGCAATGACCGGGGGGTTGCCAGTTATTGCACAAGCAAGAACAGTCTTCTTTCACTTGAGTTTATATTATTCTAGAATGTTCTCCCTTCTCCACTCTCTTTCCTCTCTGTGAGACAATAGCTACTAAATTCTCTTCCTTGTCCTTACACTGAATACATGGTGATGATAGAGGTATGACATCTGTTCTGCAGCATGGAAGTCGCTCTAAGAATACAATAATAAAAAGTATTCACCTTTTCATGTTGCTCTCCTTCCCAAGAATTGAAGAAGTTAGATGGAATATTGTTGTGCTTTCATTTCTCTAACTCGAAATGAATAATACTGAATAAATCTCCCCAGCAACACTCTGAGAGAGCCCCAAAATGAATCCTAGTTAAAGCCACCATTCCTGAAACCAAATAGAACTGCACTTAAGTCCCAGCTTCACCACTTACCAGCTGTGGAACCTGTATCTTTCTAAATCTCATTTTCTTCATTTGTAGAAAGAAGATGATAAAATCACTAAAGGTATTGGGGAAATTCACAGAAATACACATGTGCCATGCCTTGTCCACAGGAAGTCCTCAGTATTTTTCTTAGAGGTGACAAATGGACACCTGGTAACTTTTGCTGCTGTGAGTCACTGTAAGACTTTTGTTCACTCTGACGGAAAGAGTGAAAAGGCTACATCATTCTGTAGTTTTATGCTGAAGATTCCTTTTCTAACCAAGAGAAGGTACATCCATCAGAGCTGGACCAGCTCCAGACGGCTTGCAGATGGAGGAAGTAGGTCCTGCATTCCCAGTACCAGCCCAGCTTGGAGGGGAAGGGTAGACTCTTCCTACATAACCCCTAGTAAACTCCCCGAAGTCACCACCACTTCAAGAATTGCCCCAAAAGTAAATAAGGAAAAAAACCCTCTAATGACAAGAAGCACTCTTATTGCTGCAGCCCGAGGCATCTGACAACAAAGAATATACATCGCCCCAATTGGAAAATATTCTAGAATCACGGATCTGACTCCAGGCTGCTTCTGAAGTCTCACAAAACAGCCACTTCCTCTGGCCTTCCTGGTGCTCATTTAGAATTCTGCAAACAATCTAGGACACAGGCCTCAGCCCTCTTCACCCGTAACGATTCAGTTTTCACATTTATCCATCGAGTTGCAAGAGGAACCCCTGAACTAGTATAAAACACATATTCCATTATCAAAGTTTTGCTCCTTGAGTCACTTTAATTTCACTAAAAGCAGTCATTCAAGGGACATCTTGTAAGCGGTGTCCTAAGCAAACAGACTAGCGTGAAGCAGGAGTGATTTGAATTCTAAGAGATTTTCCCTTGAAATAAGCTTTGTAGTAAAGGTTGTGATGCCAAGAAAAGATAAAAGGGAGCAGAGTTGCAGATAAAGTTCAGAATGACTTAAAAATCAAATATAATCATCAGATGTTAGGAGTTTAGCCAGAGGAGCACACGGCATCATCTCGGTCCTCTTTCTGTCCTTAAGATTTCTGTATTGTGTACTCTGAAGGTGGATGTCAAGGGATGAACAAGCATGAGGGGCCCTGGGGGAAGGTTCAGAGGGCTCCCAGTCAAGGTGGCCCTATCGTTAGGCAGAACAGGCAGTGGCTTAGAGCTGTGAAAACACATAGTAACTGAATATTCTGTGACCAACTCACTGCAGGCTTGCAGGCACCAACATTTTCCAGTCCACCCAGGGCCATAAAAGTCTTCATCTCCACCTCTCACTTCAATCAGGGACATACAGTATTGATTTCCAACCTTAAATTACACTCATGTTTTCTTTTTTACTTTTATTGTTGGCTACAGAGATTTCCCATTGTTTATAACGCATATGTCTTTTCGGAAAAAAGAAAGAAAAAGAAACCTAAAAGGAGTTTGAGATATCCTGCACTCAGAAGTGTTTTAATGCACAGACTCCATTCACTTACACATTTCTATTGCCTGAATAAAGACACCCTGACTCCCAAAGGCAAGACCAGATTGTAAAAGATGCTACATTGCAACTATTTAATGATAAGAGGCATTAGCTAAGAGCTAATATAGTTCTGTATGTTGATGCAATAAAAGAATATGGAAGAGTTGATCATTGATCTACAGGGACCTACATACTTGATGATAATATTTCAAAAACCCTCTCTTCACGAGCCTCCCTCTCACCAGGAAAAACTAACTGAGGCTCTCATTGCCCTCAGTAAAACATACTGTTTGGTGCCCATGGAACACCAAACTCTCAGAACTAGTAAACCACTCATCAGCGTACCTGTACAAGTCTGTCCAGGCCCCTGCATTGAATGCTTAGCAAGAGGCTGTTCCTAAATCCAGTGTTGCCAGTTGTACTCGTTACTGTAATTATGTTATTTCATTGAGGATTCTTTTTTTTTTTTTGCGGTACGCGGGCCTCTCACTGTTGTGGCCTCTCCCATTGCGGAGCAACCGGCTCCGGACACATAGGCTCAGTGACCATGGCTCACGGGCCCAGCTGCTCCGCGGCATGTGGGATCTTCCCGGACCGGGGCACGAACCCATATCCCCTGCATTGGCAGGCGGACTCTCAACCCCTGTGCCACCAGGGAAGCCCCCTATTGAGGATTCCTAAAAGGAATTAATATGAACACAAAGAGCAAAAGATCTCTTTCTACAAGACTACGTCAAATGTGTTGGAAAAAAACAATAGAAACGGGTCACATTAAAAAATGCTTTTGTGTTAAATGTGAGCAAAACAACTATAAAGGATTGAGGGGAGTAGTCATAAAAATCTAGGAGAATCCTGATCTCAGATTGCCTTGTAACTTTCTGTAAGTTCTCCCTTCACTTAAGAAACTGAAGCTGAAAATTGTAAATGATGCTGTGTGAGTGTCACTTGTACACGAGATCCAAGGAAGAACATTCATCAGCAGGACCCAACTCAACGATAAGATCTTGACCTACTTCACAAGGTTGGTGAATTAGTGTATAATTATGGGTTTCAAGTTGAAATAAAGCCTATAAGATTTGTGTAAGCTATTGTTTTATTTTTTTTTTGAATTTTATTTATTTTTTATATAGAAGGTTACTAGTCATCAATTTTATACACATCAGTGTATACATGTCAATTTCAATCGCCCAAATTCATTGATTAGCTCTAGTAGTTTTCTGGTGGCATCTTTACGATTCTCTATGTATAGTATCGTGTCATCTGCAAACAGTGACAGTTTTACTTCTTCTTTTCCAATTTGGATTCCTTTTATTTCTTTTTCTTCTCTGATTGCTGTGACTAAAACTTCCAAAACTATGTTGAATAATAGTGGTGAGAGTGGGCAACCTTGTCTTGTTCCTGATCTTGAGGAAATGCTTTCAGTTTTTCACCATTGAGAATGATGCTTGCTGTGGGTTTGTCATATGTGGCCTTTATTATGTTGAGGTATGTTCCCTCTGTAACCAGCTTTTAGTTTTATTGATCTTTGTGTTGTTTTCTTTGTTTCTATTTCATTTATTTCTGCTCTGATCTTTATGATTTCTTTCCTTCTGCTAACTTTGGGATTTGTTTGTTCTTCTTTCTCTAGTTCCTTTAGGTGTAAGGTTGGATTGTTTCTTTGAGATTTTTCTTGTTTCTTGAGGTAGGCTTGTATAGCTATAAACTTCCCTCCTAGAACTGCTTTTGCTGCATCCCATAGGTTTTGGATCGTCGCGTTTTCATTGTCATTTGTCTCTAGGTATTTTTTGATTTCCTCTTTGATTTCTTCAGTGACCTCTTGGTTATTTAGTAATGTATTGTTTAGCCTCCATGTGTTTGTGTTTTATACGTTTATTTTCCCTGTAATTAATTTCTAATCTCATAGCATTGTGGTCAGAAAAGATGCTTGATATGATTTCAATTTCATTAAATTTACTGAGGCTTGATTTGTGACCCAAGATGTGATCTATCCTGGCGAATGTTCCATGCACACTTGAGAAGAAAGTGTAATCTGCTGTTTTGGGATGGGATGTCTTATAAATATCAATTAAATCTAACTGGTCTATTGTGTCATTTAAAGCTTATGTTTCCTTATTAATTTTCTGGTTGGATGATCTGTCCATTGGTGTAAGTGAGGTGTTAAAGTCCCCCACTATTATTGTGTTACTGTCGATTTGCTGTTTTATAGCTGTTAGCATTTGTCTTATGTATTGAGGTGCTCCTATGTTGGGTAAATATATATTTATAATTGTTACATCTTCTTCTTGGATTGATCCCTTGACCGTTATGTAGTGTCCTTCCTTGTTTCTTGTAACATTCTTTATTTTAAAGTCTATTTTATCTGATATGAGTATTGCTACTCCAGCTTTCTTTTGATTTCCATTTGCATGGACTATCTTTTTCCATCCCCTCACTTTCAGCCTCTATGTGTCCCTAGGTCCTAAGTGGGTCTCTTGTAGACAGCATATATATGGGTTTTGTTTTTGTATCCATTCAGCAAGCCTGTGTCTTTTGGTTGGAGCATTTAATCCATTCACATTTAAGGTAATTATCAATATGTATGTTACTATGACTATTTTCTTAATTGTTTTTGGGTTTGTGTTTGTAGGTCTTTTTCTTCTCTTGTGTTTCCCACTTACAGAAGTTCCTTTAGCATTTGTTGTAGCATTAGGTTTGGTGGTGCTGAATTCTCTTAGCTTTTGCTTGTCTGTAAAGCTTTTGATTTCTCCATTGAATCTGAATGAGATCCTTGCCGGGTAGAGTAATCTTGGTTGTAGATTCTTCCCTTTCATCACTTTAAGTATATCATGCCACTCCCTTCTGGCTTGTAGAGTTTCTGCTGAGAAATCAGCTGTTAACCTTATGGGAGTTCCATTGTATGTTATTTGTCATTTTTCCCTCGCTGCTTTCAATAATTTTTTTTTGTCTTTAATTTTTGCCAATTTAATTACTATGTGTCACAGCATGTTTCTCCTTGGGTTTATCCTGTATGGGACTGTCTGCACTTCCTAGACTTGGGTGGTTATTTCCTTCCCCATGTTAGGGAAGTTTTCAACTATAGTCTCTTCAAATATTTTCTTGGGCCCTTTCTCTCTCTCTTCTCCTTCTGGGGCCCCTATAATGTGAATGTTGTTGCATTTAATGTTGTCCCAGAGGTCTCTTAGGCTGTCTTCATTTCTTTTCATTCTTTTTTCTTTATTTTGTTCCGCAGCAGTGAATTCCACCATTCTGTCTTCCAAGTCACTTATCTGTTCTTCTCCCTCAGTTATTCTGCTATTGATTCCTTCTAGTGCAGTTTTCATTTCAGTTATTGTATTGTTCATCTCTGTTTGTTTGTTCTTTAATTCTTCTAGGTCTTTGTTAAACATTACTTGCATCTTCTCGATCTTTGCCTCCATTCTTTTTCTGAGGTCCTGGATCATATTCACTATCATTATTCTGAATTGTTTTTCTGGAAGGTTGCCTATCTCCACTTGATTTAGTTGTTTTTCTGGGGTTTTATCTTGTTCCTTCATCTGGTACTTAGCCCTCTGCCTTTTCATCTTGTCTATCTTTCTGTGAATGTGTTTTTTTTCCACAGGCCGCAGGATTGTAGTTCTTCTTGCTTCTGCTGTCTGCCCTCTGGTGGATGAGGCTATCTAAGAGGCTTATGCAAGTTTCGTGATGGGAGGGACTGGTGGTGGGTAGAGCTGGCTGTTGCTCTGATGGGCAGAGCTCAGTAAAACTTTAATCCACTTGACTGCTGATGGGTGGGTCTGGATTCCCTCTCTGTTGGTTGTTTGGCCTGAGGCAACCCAACAGTGGAGCCTACCTGGGCTCTTTGGTGGGGTTAATGGCGGACTCTGGGAGGGCTAATGCCAAGGAGCACCCCCCAGAAACTCTGCTGCCAGTGTCCCCATCCCCACGGTGAGCCACAGCCACTGCCCGCCTCTGCAGTCTCTTTGCTGGGGTAATGGCAGTTTCTGGGAGGGCTCACGCCAAGGAGTACTTCCCAGAACTTCTGCTGCCAGTGTCCTTGTCCCCACGGTGAGCCACAGCCACTGCCCGCCTCTGCAGGAGACCCTCCAATACTAGCAGGTTGGTCTGTTTCAGTCTCCCCTGCGGTCACTGCTCCTTCCCCTGGGTACCGATGTGCACACTCCTTTGTGTGTGTCCTTCAAGAGTGGAGTCTCTGTTTCCCCCAGTGCTGTCAAAGTCCTGCAATCAAATCCCACTAGCTTTCAAAGTCTGATTCTCTGGGAATTTCTCCTCCCATTGCCAGACCCCCAGGTTGGGAAGCCTGACGTGGGGCTCAGAACCTTCACTCCGTTGGGTGGACTTCTGTGGTATAAGTGTTCTCCAGTTTGTGAGTCCCCCACCCAGCAGTTACGGGATTTGATTTTACTGTGATTGCTCCCCTCCTACCGTCTCACTGCAGCTTCTCCTTTGTCTTTGGATGTGGGGTATCTTTTTTGGTGAGTTCCAGTGTCCTCCTGTTGATGATTGTTCAGCAGTTAGTTGTGATTCTGGTGTTCTCACAAGAGGGAGTGAGAGCATGTCCTTCTACTCTGCCATCTTGGTCACTTTTTTTTTTTTCAACTGTTGTTTTATGATCCCCTACTTTAACTGGCTTTTTTCGATTGAGTGACCAACTAAAGTTTCAATTTTCATCAAAGAAGAGTAATGTTATGATATTACATATGATTATGGTATTTGGGGGGTTATATTGAGGTAATTTTTCCTTTCTTTTATTGTCAGAGGCACTCTCACTTTGAAAGATGCAGAAATACTGTGTATATTCTTGCCAGTGATCTTGCCAAGAGGTGAACATTTGTATCTGTTTCCAGCTCAGATGGCATACAATTCCCTCCTCTGCTAAGAGTTATCATTTCTGTGTCTCTCCCAAAAGATACAATAAAATAAGATGGAATGTGGCCTTTTAATCTTGGAGTCATAAAAAAAATGTTGAGGGATGGGGGCTCAAACCACGCCCAGACAAGCTATTGCAAGTTGAGAAGTGATAGAGCATATGGTTTTCCATGTGTGAGGCTTCCTCTGGCAGAACAATAAAGGCAAACCACAGACAAGATCAGGAACACCGATTATTGCTTTGGTTTAATCTACTATATCTTAGATGCTCTTTACATGAAACAAAACATGGTGACATGCTTCACTCTCCATCTTCATTCAGAGAAGCCGTGACTATTTCTATGTAGAAGATCAGAGACTGTCAGCATATGGTTGTGAGGTTGTCTGGCTGCCACAATGAAAAATGCCCCCACTGCGAATTGATTTCCAAGTAGCCAGTCCTAATGGGCCAGCTTCAATGATTAAACAACTGAACCAGACATTGTTCTGTTGTAGTAATGGTGACTGGAGCATGTCAGCCATGTACAATCTGATCACTTACTCATCAAAGAGAAAGTTGATTTGTTTGTTCTAATATCTGTTGCTTGTGTCATGTATATGTTCTAGTGACACATCAGAAAAAAATTATGTTAAATAATTTTATAATAATATATATTATATATATTATTATATATAATATATATAGAAATATATATTATATATATAATATGTTATATATAAATATATATAATATATAATAATATAAAATAATAATTTTATAACTTTTCTCAATAAATAGAATAAATTGTTATTATGATGTGCTTAGGAATAGCCAGGTTAAACCACGTTCCCTGAAAACACCTGCTAATTGTGAGTTCTGTAATACGATCTTACTTTTCCTTGCCTCTGTCTGGCTTCATCCTCTCTTTTCATATCGATGATCCCTCTGGTTCTATTTAATCAACAATGATTACTGCATCCGTGTTTCTTAACTTTATGGTCTTGGTCAAACTACTGTCCCTGTAAATTCTAAGAAAGATCCACCCTGAAAGCATGAGCCACCTTGAAACCACACCATTAAGGGGATCACTTCCGGGATCCCCATAGCTTCCTGCCATGAGACACGGTCATCGTTGTCTCAGCAGAGTTCTCCAAGGCAATCTTAGCACATGCTTGTGCTACAGCTCACTGCTGAGAGCTGACAGCCCCTGGAACTCCACTGATCCTTACCTACTAAAAAGGGGATGGTAGAGAACTAGCATATTGGCCACCAGCTTATTTTTATTTTACACTCAGAATTTCCCTGGGAAAACAATGTAATTCCGATGGGAGCTTTCCAAATAGGAATGCTGTCTGATAAAGTTGTGCTCTCAAAGTGGAGGAAAGAAAAAGGATGGAGGGAGGAGAGAAAAAAAGAAAGGGAAGACATGGAAATAAAAGAAAAACATTGGCATGTTTTCTACAAACAAATTACTGTTAAAAAAAAGGGAAATATGAAGAAAAGAGGTAGGGGGCCCCTGACTGAACAGCTATAGCTTTCTTGAGGTGATGATTATGTAACACTCTCAGAGAAAACTGTAACAGTTCATTCAGAAGAATGTAAAATAGTGGGGAGTTATGGACTATCTCCCCCCATCACCACACTCCATTGACAGGAGGTTTTAAAATATGTATTAGTCATCCTCTGATTCCTGCTCAAAACCACAAAGTGTGATCCACAGTGTAATTCCGATAAAGGCTTAAATAAATGTTAGGTACTATGCCACACAATTTTCCTCATGTACAGCAACACCAATATAAAACAATCCATAGAATGCAAAGATATCTGCATTTGGATGTTAGTTGCAGCAGCACTTATAACAGCAATAAAAAAAGGGAATATTACAAAAATGATCATCAATGGAAAAATGGTAAAATTGTGACACATCTGGGCAATGGAATAGTCTACAATTTTGCGTATAGCCAAAAATGGGTATAACCAAAAATGGGTATAGCCAAGATGGTATAGCTATTTTGGGTATTAAAAAAAAGAAAGAAAAGGGACTTCCCTGGGGGTCCAGTGGTTGAGACTCCACGCTTCCACCGCAGGGGGCGCAGGTTCGATCCCTGGTCCAGGAACAAAGATCCCCGCCCCCGCATGCCCCTTGGTACAGCAAGGAAGGAAGGAAGGAAGGAAGGAAAGGAGGGAGGGAGGGAGGGAGGGAGGGGGAAATGTGTGTGTTACAAAGGCAGAGAAAACAAGACAAAGATTTATAGAACTACAGGAAATGTAACAGTATAGGAAAAGACTTGGAAAGGGTACACACCAAACTTAGCAATGTCTACTTCTGATAGAGAATGAAATCAGAAGAATGGACAAGGGATACTTTCTAATTTTCATCGACATAATTCAAAATTTGTAAAATTGTATACTTTCTTTTTTTGTGACATATGAGGATTTTTTTTAATTTAAAAATGTAGATATTTTGCAACCATAATCCTAGGCCCACTCTGTGTAGAAACCACAACTTCAAGCATCCCATGAGGTTTTAGTCTAGAGCCCTAGACACAAAAGGGGCTCCCTTTATAGATCAGCAAGCCCTAGCAGAAGGTGAGATAAGAATTTGTAAGCACACCTAATCTCTTGGGGTCTTCAAGAGGGAAAGCTGCCTAAGACAATTCCTGGAGTTGTGACCATGTCAGGCTAAAATGCCTAGCATGTGAAGGTCAGAATTGAAAGGCAGAGTACCAAAGATTGCACTTCCTTCCCAAGAATATACCACGTGGAGGAGTTTTTAGAAGCTAGTCACAAAATACGTCAGAAAGTTGCATTGCTTATTTAAATCCAAATTTGTGGATTTCATGGGGTAAATAAGGCTACTCTCCAAAATGGTAAGAGAAATTTCGCAAACTGCCTTTAGTAACTTTTTTACGCTGCCCGCTCTCAAAAGCATTTAGGAGGATTGCAAAGTAGTATGTCCTATGCAGCAATATGTAATGGAGAACAAAATCTTTAATCTTCCATTAAGGAGTCATTTGAAAACAAGGGGAGATTGAGAGTATGTTCTTAATACAAACTTGCTGTGGTTGTTTCTACCGTTTCTATTTTGTGCTAACAAGGTAACTTCTGTAACACCTGCCCCTGCAACAGACTCTGATTATGTATCATATTTGTCAATACTCATGTATTGACAAATACATGTCGTATCACAGAAACACCCGCCTCTTTTCATAAACTAAGTTTGATGTGCTTTCTCTATATTATCAAAAGTCAATGTCTATTAGTCAATTTTCTCTCCATACGGTACTTCATTTATTCATTCAGCAACTTTTTTGAGTGCTGATTGACTAGATTCCAGGAACTCTGTTATGTGAAAATTCTTTGGGTTTTCTTTTTGTTTGTTTTTAATTTATCTTTTTTTCTTGAAGTTTGGTTGATCTACAATGTCAGGTTAATTTCTATTAAAAGTGATTCAGTTACACACATATAAACATTCTTTTTTTATAAAGATTTTTTTCCATGATGGTTTATCACAGGCTATTGAATATAGTTCCCTGTGCAACACAGTAAGATCTTGGTGTTACCTGATATGTGAAAATTCTTTGTAATGTGGAAAGTGTATTCAAATATCAATGGTGGTTTTCAGTCCAATCAGACACTCGCAGTCTGCCGCTTCCTCGGAGCAGTTATTGGCTACTCTAGAGAAAGAAAAACAAGAGAGAGAAAATCTGATAAGTTTCACAGAGGTGATAGAGATATCTCAGCCACTTCCCCCTTTAAAAAGATTATTATATAATATTGTACCACATTAAGGGCAAAAGGACTCATGTCGGCGTCCTAATAGAGCGGGCAGTGTTCATTGGGCAGCATCACCTAACGGCTGCTGGACAGAGCTTGTGTCCTCTACCTGGGGAACACGGGCTGCTGTGTCACTTTCTCCTGGATGGGTTTTAGATATGGGCAATGTAAGCGGCAACCCTTTTATTTGTGCCAAGGTCAAAAGAGACCTACGACCTGGACCACCTCCTTAAATGCTGCTAGAAAGATAGGTAGACACTTTCCTGCTTATTTAGAATCAATGGTACCACTCAGCCTACCCAAAGCCCATAAACTCAGGGCACCACAACTCATACGACAGCAACTTATGTTCTGTTTAAAGGTACCTCTTTTGATTCCTGCTACAGCCAAGGAAAGAAGAAATAAAAACTTAAGGGGAAAAAGATCCTGCTATAACTTACCATATGTCTAAAAAAGAACTTCAGGGAAAATTCACACTGAGATTCTATTTCCCAAGATTAAATTCAAAGAACATCATGATTGAGATGAAGGATAATGTCCCCTCCCTTCTCACTGTTACACGTAGATCCAGACGAGATGCTTTCTTCATTGCTTTCTGCTCTGTGAGTTATTATCACCAGGAAACAGTAATGCATACTTGTGCACCAAAGAATAAAAAGAGGTGTTATTTATTGGGTTAATCCATGAAAACATCCAACTTCATTACTTCCACATTTTTTTCTGGGGAGGAAAAAGAAGAAAGACTGAATCTGAAGAAGACACCAAACTTTCCACCTCTCCTATCCTCTCTCACCTCTGCTGAATCTGGTCTTCGTCTTTGAGGCTTTCAATTCCTTCATCTTTATAGTGTCACTCAATCCCTTACTTCTCTTGCTCCATTTTTTCAGACGTACTTTCAAGATGCAGGTTTTCAGGAAGCCATTCATCCTTCATCTCTTCTACACCCTCCCTTCCAATTTGTAATCTCACATGATTCCAGTGACCATTTTGCTTTTGATCCCCATTTTGATCATTGAGTATTGTTGGGGGGAAGGTGAGAGGGAGTCACATAACGGAATAGGTCGAATCTCGACACACGTCCCTGCCTACTAATTCCACCTCATCTGCGTCCACTGAGCAACCCTGTCAATGTCTCTACTGACCCCTAGTGAGCTTCTGGTTCTTTTCCACCTTTCTCCGGCCCCCACCAATCCACCACCAGGTTGCTTGTTACCTATATCACTGAGAGGATAGGTGACCCCTGTTTGAACTCCCCCAACTGTCTCCCTTAAACCTCAAATTTCCCTGCTTTTCATGGTTTTCCCTTTTTTGTCCTCATTCAACCAGAAGTGTCCTCTAAGGCTAATTTCCCCCCCAGGATTTTATCCCCCTTCTTCCCTTTCAGGTACTTAATCTATGGATCATCGCCTCCGTTCACATCTTCCAGTTCTCCTTCGCCTTGGGCATCTTCCTTCCTTGGTTTAAAAACACAACTTCTCCCTTGAACATTTTTTGCCCTCGAGAGCAAGTCCCATCCTGTCTCTCCTCTTTGCCAAACTTCTGCAAACAGTAAGCATAACTCGTCACCACGTTCTAACTTCTCTTTAACTTCTAATCACTGACTATCAGGTTTTTCTGCCACTTCCCAATGACATTCGGGCTCTCTGAGGCAGCAATATTCTCCTAATTACCAAAATCCAATGATTTTTCCTTGGGTCTCACCTCTTTCTATCTTTCCTCAGAATCCAGCCTTGTTCACCATCCCTTTCATGAAACCCCTTCCTACATTGTCTTCCAGGACCATCCCCCAACTTATTCTCCTTCTACTTTTCCAATCATTCCTGTCCACCGTCTCTGCTTCCTTTACCTTGGAGATCCCTCCAACGTAACTATGTGCCCAATACATGGGATACATCAGGGAACAGTGCAAATAAAAATCTCTGTCCCCATGAAGCTCACACTCCAGGGGGAGACAGAAATGAACACAGTCATCAAGCAGATTATTTCATACGTTAGAAGATGAAGCAGATATGATTCTTATCTCTAGAAAAGGATTCTGTGCAGCAGATTCTGACTTCTCCCCCAGGCTTTGCTTTCCCATAGTGCTAGTTTCCTTTCTGGACCCCGCTTACCACCCTGCTTAGCCCCTGCAGTATGACGCTCTCCGTATAAACTTGCAACCCAGGAAAGAAAAGAATCTAAAGGTGGTCTTCTCTTCCTTCTCTTACCTAACAAAGACAGACTGGAATTTGAAAAATGTCAACACCTAAGGAAAAAGTTAACTTGAAAGTGCAAAGAAAATACAAGAAGTATAAATACATTTAATCTTACAAATTACGGACTCCTGACTTAGGCATAAATACCTAAGTGACTCATTCAGCTCCCATTCCATCCCTCCCCCTGCTTTTGGAAAATGTCTGTATATAAGATCTCTGCTGCTTTTGTGTTCACCATCCACTTCCAGGCTGAGAGACCCAGCAGAGGGCAGGTGGACACCCTCGGCACCTCCATGAGTGGCCCTTACAGATCGAGGCTATGAGCTCCACCCTCCCATGGAAGAGGTATTCTGTCTCCACCCCTACATCCCCTCCCCGTGAAACTAGTAGTCTTACTAAAGTCTACCAGTTAGAGTTCTCAATATAATGACAACTCAACTGTGTCAGAATCCATAAAAGTCTGTTTAGTTCAGCTTAACAAACAGTTGTTGAGCTTCTACAACATGCCAGGCTCCGAGCCTGGTGCAGAGTGGGCATTTAGTCAATACTGGGTGAATGAATGAATGAGCAAATAAATGCTTTGCTTTGTGCTGGGGCTGAGGTGAATGAGACATATTCCAGTCTTCAAGGAGCAAGTTTAGTTCTCTTGCTGAGCATGTACACATACCAAATTCAGCATATTCAAAAACAAGTTCTTCCTCTTCTTATGAAATTAGATCATGTCCCCTTTCCTTACTTCCTGTATCAGGGATCAGACCCGTGCCCCCTGCATTGGAAGCGCAGAGTCTTAACCACTGGACCGCCAGGGAAGTGTCCGTTCCTCATTGCCTTTAACCTCAGAGTTACTTGTACCTCCCTCTCTCTGGGCCTCTACACATCCTGAGTCCACAAATTCCTCGTCCTTTCCACGATCACTTTCCTAGGTCATGGTCTTACCAGCTCTCATCTGAATGATTGCAGTAGCTTCCAGACAGGGCCCTCCAGCTCCAGTCCGTCTTGACCCCCGCCTCCCACCCACATCACCCATTCTCCACTCTGCCTCCAGAATTCTCTTCCTAAAATCAGTATAACCACATCAACTGCGTTTTTCAAAGATGTTGTTTGGCTTCCCACCTTCCTCTGATCTGGCAGTCATAGCCATCCATGGCCAAGCCCAGCCTCCAGCACACCCTCTCATCTTACCTGACCTCCACACCCCGATACCTGGTCTCATTGGATGATTCTCTGCTCTGGAGCAGGCCTTGCTCTCTCCAGACTCTGTGTCTATGTCCAGGCTGTTCTCTCCTCCTGAAACACCCTTTCCCTAGTCCGTGTCTGTTACGAGTCTACATCTCCTCTGAGGCCCGACTGATCCCTTCCTCTTCCAGATGCTTCCCAAGTTGGAGACCTCCTTTCTCTCCCTGGTTTCTCGTAATGAAATCCATTCATCCTTTTATTACAGCACATTTCATAGTCTTTCCCATGTTAGAATCACTCCTTTCTGTCTCCCCTGTGGGATTTTGAGATTGCCAACTCTATCTAACTCATCTTTATAATTCCCATAGTACTCAGCTCAGTGGTGGCTGATTGACTTGGGAGTGAAACGTTTCGTCTATAACTCAAATGAGCATAGCATGGTACTATTGAGGAATGACTGAGGTTAAACCTGATCTAAAAAAAAAAGAAGAAGAAAAGAAGCAGCTTTGCATGGAAAGAAGTTAGTCCCCCAATTATAGACTGTGTCTCAATCTTATCAGTCCTCCAGCAAATATATACTCTTCCAGGAAACCTCTGTAATTTCTCCACAAGTGCAAGGCCATATTCACTGGGGAGACTGGGGAGAGGATTTCATTAACTCAAGCTTAATTCATCACACTACTATAAATAAAACTCAACGTACATGCCATGCAGACGGTAGGTCAATAACATCAACTCACATGAAGGATGACCCTAGCAAAGGACAGACTAGGCTGGAAAAAAATACGAAAACAAACTTTTAACTGGTCCAATGCCAGTTTCTGAACCATACCAGAATATGGTCTCTTGATGACTGGAAGAAATTGGAAGGGGAGTAGAAAGAGGGGAATTTCAACTTCAAGGGGATTGAGACAAAGGGGAGGACACACTGCCACCTGCTGGTGGCCAGCCAGGGATTTACCATGTTCGGACTTAGCATGTTCTGCAACCAGATATTTGCTTCCTGGATGCTTCACTAGGCCCCTTCACATCCTCCTGTCTTGACCTGTAATTTCTCCATCCCATCCTTGGCTACACACACTGACGTTTGGCCTCTTCCTTTCCTGGATAACTATGTGTTAGTTTGCTAAAGCTGCCATAACGAAGTGCCACAGACTGAACGGCTTAAACAACAGAAATGTATTTTCTCATAGTCTGGAGACTAAAAAGTCTAAGACCAAAGTGTCTACAAGGTTGTTTCTTCTGAAGTCTCTTTCCTGGGCTTACAGACAGCTGTCTTCTTTCTTGGTCTTCACATCATCTTCCCTCTGCACTTGTCTGTCCTAATTTCCTTTTCTTATAAGGACCCAATTCATATTGGATTAAGGCCCACCCCCAATGACCTCATTTTTATTTAACTACTTCTTTAAAGAACCTGTTTTCAAGTCCAGTCACATTCTGAGGTGCTGGCAGTAAGAACGTCAACATATGAATTTGAGGGGAGACACAATCCAGCCCATAACACTCCGTGAGATGTTATGTTGCCCTCTGATCTCTGACTCTGGCTATCAATCATATCTCTGATGGGAATAAAGGAACTACTGGCCTTGATCCCAAATCCCTATAAAGGACTGTTAAGTCCTCTACAGCTTATCAGTCTAGTAGTGAAAAGGAACTAGAAAGGATGAACCTAGAGAAAAATACTGCCAAGAACAGTATGTATTTGTTGGATGTGTTCCCTCCATGTCAAACTCTACATAACTAACCAGAGTTGGCTGCAGCCACAGGATATGTGAAGATCTGCAAATGCTGGGCCACCATTCTACAAAAGAAACATGATAAGAATGGACCATGGCTCCTACTTGCTGGATGCCCTGCCATCAACTTCCAGCTCATTCCTTGAATTCACTGCCACTGGTCAGCTTGTGTCATTTCTGAGGCATTATACAATCAAACTTAACCTCCAGTATAACCTCATCATTGCCAAGGCCAGGTCCCTTTTGTCCCATATTTTCCCTAACGTCCATTTTGAATCTTGTCCCACGTTAGTAATTTTACTGTGCAGTTACAGATGTCGGTGTTTAAATGGCTTATAAAAACATTTTTTTCCTTAAGAAGAGTCCAGTTATCCAAAATCATTATTAAACTTTTTGCACAAATTATTTTTTAAAGAAAAAGTCCAAGGACAATGAAAGCTAGTAAATATTGGAGTTTTTGAAAAATAAACTTCTAGAAATTATCCCAGGATCGATCCATATTTAGCCCAATTTCCTTAATTTCTCTATGTAAAATATTGTACAATGAGAATTTATACTCTGATAACCCTGAGGCACTATAAAATTCTTAATCATCAAAAATGCAATTATGCTCACTATACTGTAATTACTAAGGAAAGAAAGTGCATTTATATATTTTACAAAGATTTTCTACAGAGAGAAAGTAGTAGGCTATGTGTGTCGAAGGGCAGAGTTTTAATTAACTTTCAGTTAATCAGAAATTCAAGTAGCCAGAAAACCTCATTTCTTAGACATTCCATGAGCACAAGCTATGTGCCACACATTGAATTACTTTAGAAGAGTGCAAGAAAGGCCATTTCCCAATTGATAGATGGAACATCTTTCTGGAAGTACAATTTAACAAATGACTCCACTCTAGATTTGCATATCAAGAGAGGTCGTATGTAAATATACAAAGCTTTGAGATGTTTAGATATTTTAGACATCTAAATACAAATGAAATAGCAATAATAGTTTTCGAATTTGATTGTAGGAAACCATGAAGTGTTTCTCCCTGCCGTAGGAATGTTTTAACTAAGAGTTTCAGTAGGGACAGACCTTTTATGGTGCAAGTGACCAAAAGCTCAACTCACATTGATTCAATAAAGGAAATTTGTATGGGACTCCCCTGGCGGTTAAGACTTTGCCTTCCAATGCAGGGGGTGCAGGTTCGACCCCTGGTCAGGGAGCTAAGATCACACGTGCCTCAGGGCCAAAAAACCAAAGCACAAAACAGCAATATTGTAACAAATTCAATAAAGACTTCAAAAATGGTCCACATTTAAAAAAAAAAATCTTTAAAGGAAATTTGTTGAGTTGCAGCTGAAAAAGCCAGAGGAAACTGTGGTAAAGCTGGATCAGCAACTGGAAAGATACTGCCAAGCGTCGAGTTCTATCTGTCTTTTTCTGGCGCTGACTTCCTCCAAAAGTTGCCAAATTCCTGATCTCACATCTTCCTGCCTCATCATCCAGAGGAAGAGAGAAGGTCTTTTCCTATAGCGTTTGGGAAGAAGTGTTACATTTTTCTTTCCCAGAAACCCCAGCAAATGTCTTTCCACCCTCATTGGTTTAAAAGTCCTTCCCTGAACCAATCACAGTGGTCGGAGGAGATGGAGTAATCTGATGCCTTAGGCCAATCAGGGCTACCCTGGCACCAGAGGTGGGTTTTTTTTTTTATACAATTTTTAAAGGTTACTTTCCATTTACAGTTATTAAAAAATATTGGCCCTATTCTTCATGTTGTACAGTACATCCTTGAGCCAATACACAATAGTCTGTGGCTCCCACTTCCCACTTCCCACTTCTATATTGCCCCTCCCCACTGGTAACCACTAGTTTGTTCTCTGTATCTGTGAGCCTGCTTCTTTTTTGTTTCATTCACTAGTTTGTTGTATTTTTTAGATTCCACATGTAAGTGATATCATACAGTATTTGTCTTTCTCTGTCTCACTCATTTCACTTAGCATAATGCCCTCCAAGTCCATCCATATTGCTGCAAATGGTAAAATTTTGTTCTTTTTTATGGCTGAGTAGTATTCCATTGTATATATGTACCACATTTTCTTTATCCATTCATCTGTTGATGGACACTTAGGTTGCTTCCATATCTTGGCAACTATAAATAATGCTGCTATGAACATTGGGGTGAGTGTGTCTTTTAGTGTTTTTAGGGTTTTTTTGGATGTATACCCAGGAGTAGAATTGCTGGGTCACATGGTAGTTCTATTTTTAGTTGTTAGAGAAAACTCTATCCTGTTTTCCACAGTGGCTGCACCAATTTACATTCCCACCAACAGTGTACAAGGGTTCCCTTTTCTTCACATCGTCGCCAACATTTGTTATTTATGTTCTTTTTGATGATAGCCATTCTGACCGGTGTGAGGTGATATATCATTGTGGTTTTGATTTGCATTTCCCAGAGGTAGTTTTAATCCTACCCAACCCCACGTGGCTGAGAATGCGGGAAAGTGGTTTCCCAAAGGAAATTCAGGGTACTCTTAGGAAGGAGAAAGGGGGACTGGTGGCTAAAACATAAATAGATCGATGTCTAACTAGATCCACAAATATAAAGCAAACTCTGAGGGTTTTGTTCTTGCAGCCTTGGCCCCAGATCAACAGTAACTTTCCTATCAGTAGTGTTGAAACATGTTTATTTCAAGGTAATTTCATGAGTGAGAAGTGGGAGGGTAGAGATAGCAACTTAGAGCTGCCCACACTCCTCTAAAATTCTGATTTATGAATCAGAACATCAGACTTCCTGAGCATAATCTCAATCGGATTTTTGGAAAAATAGGAACTATTGGTCAGTACCTGTAATAGAAAGATCAAAACTTTCTAATAATAATAAAAGTTGGGTGTGCGCTTACTGTGAGCCAGGCCCTGTTCTCAGCCCATCACACGCATCGAATCATTTAATCCTCACAACAACTCTGGAAAGTTGATCCTGTGATTACCCCCCATACTGTAAAGGAGGAAACTGAGGCAGAGAGAGGTTAAGTAACTTACCCAAGATCCTTGAACTTGGGCCATATAGCTACAGGAAGAAGTCATGACTCAAGGGGCAATGGCTTTATTCTTGCCTGTTGGTGGCAAGGGACACTTATGGGTTTGATAACTGGTGCTGCCACTTAAATCTGCTCCAATCTAGCTTTGGGGGATGTGCTCCAATCCCTAGAATGAGAGGGGTATAAGATCCTGAAAGTCCAGGGTCCCCCTCCCAGGAACCCAGCAAGAATACTACCTTCAATAATAGGAGTGATGGATCACAGAATCGGCAGGCTCATTATGGGCAGCAGAGAAGTCTCTTCTTTGAGTGAGAAACTGGAGTAAAGGATGCCAGGTGGAGAGAAACCGTACTGGCCTCCAAGGAAAGGAGCCAGTGCGGCCAGAAACTGCCAGGAGTAGGGCAGGCAACTCAAAGACGATGCTTGCCACCCTGATTATTGTCAACTGCACTTTGGAATTTGTCCCTCTAGCCAGGGTGACCCGGGAAAGTAAAGGTTACACATTATAGAACATGGTTAAAGGAAAAGTGTTACCTTAGCAGATGCTGAGAATCCCAGTAATTACCATGATTTCATCTTTTAACTATTCTTTTCTACTTTTGCCCAACGTTGAGAGGCAGGGATAGGATTCTAGTACAGCGCTTGTTCACAAAACACAGCCTCCCGTTTAGACTCATTCTCTTGACCCACGGCAAATGTTGCAAATACAAAAAAAAAAAAAAATAGAGACTTCAGTCTAAATTGAGTGCAGGTTTTGACATGTATGGTGCAGCTGCCAATGCAAATCCCGAGGCTGAAAGGAAAGCTAAGGCAGCAGGGGGCCGCCGGCTCAGAAACCGCAGGGGGCCAAGAGAAGCAGTCCGTGCAGCTAAAAACCAAATGTTAAAACAAAGAGTGTCAGAGGCGCATAAAAACTCCTGCTGCTGGTTTCTACACAGACTGTCTCCTACAATCTTAAATGGTTAAAAGAAAGGTGGAAGAAAGGGTCCAGGAGTTTCTGCCTTGGTGGCATTGCTTACTTCCGTCCAGCCTAAGTGATCGGTGGCTGCAGTGCGCCACCTAATGGTGACACCAGTTGCTTCTGATTTAAAGAGCATGATTGCACTTTTTAAAACATCTCGTTTCCCTTCTCTAACTTAAATGCAATGATAAAAGCATAAACACCCTTATCACAGTTACAAAGACTAGCCTTGCTTTCATTTTTTCATGGCTCTAGTGAAGATCTTGAGTATGCTTCTAGATATTAAAATCCCGATTAAGTAGCAACTAGATGTGATGACAGCTAAAAAGTGTATAAGTACACAGCTATGCTTAATCAATAAAAACCGGAAAAGCCTGGGCTTACTTGACTGCATCCCTTCAAATCCAGGAATCTTAGGCTAAATTTCCTGACACCTTTCTTTTCTCCATCAATCCTGTATTTTTAACTAAGGACCGCACAAAGTTTTAAAACCAAACTTGTTAAAGTGAACAATCCTCCCCTAAGGAACACAGTTTCTGCATCGTCATTTTCTCTGACCACTTAGTTCTCTACATTTCATGCACATGTCTTGTCAAGATAGGTTCTTTGAGGCCTGAGTCTTTACGCATCTGTCCCCACCAAGATCTTATATCACAGGGTGAATTGTGAAGGAATTTACACCCATTTATAATCAGGGTACATTTACCAGGAAAGAAAAGGTCTAAGAACCTAATACTAAATAAAGAAAAGTGATAAAAGGTAGTACAATCCATGCCTAGATCACGGATAAATGCAGTACTTATGGGATGGGAAAAGATATATCTCTTATGTATAAAATAGATAACCAACAAGGACCTACGATATAGCACAAGGAATTTTACTCATTATTTTGCAATAACCTATAAGGGAAAAAAATCTGAAAAAGAATATATATGTGTGTGTGTGTTTGTAACTGAATCACTGTGATATACACCTAAAACTAACACAACATTGTAAATCAACTATACTTCTATTTAAAAAAAAAAAAAGTTGATCTGCCTAGATCCTAGATAATTGCAGTCTTGATGGGATGGAAAAACACAGTACCACCCGCGGTCTGTGGTTCTGCAGCTCCACCCCTTGGCAGGTGTTGAAAGTAAGTGATTTCTGCATCAACAACGCTGATTTTTTTTTTTTTTTTTTTTTTTACATTATATGTGTCTACAGGGTGTGTGTGTGTGTGTGTGTGTAAAATTTTAAGTTTCGAGGGGTGGAGGGTGAATAAAAAGGTAGTGAATCTGTTTTTCTGGCAAAGGGATCACCACAGCAACACTGTGAAAGGAGACAGACACCCTGATGTGTTCCTTTCACAGTGTGATTTCCTGTACAGTTGTTTTCACAGCAACTGCAGTGACACTAAATTAGATGCCTCAAAATAGTGAGATGATGAGGTCAAGAGATGGTAAAATCAAGCAACTTAACCACAAGCTGGCTTTTCATCCTTGCACTTCCCGGGATCTTTCTGTCACTCTGGCAAACGCTAAATGCTCACATCCCTGCCAGGCACTTTTTAGCTTCTGGGTATCTGATAAACTGAGCAAATCACCCACCACGTGCAGGATCCACAGTGACATCACACAAGAGTCTCATTAGTAAGTTTGTATGCAACATCCCTAGAGGCGGGAGAAATGATATTTAAGGAAAATAATGCCTCCATTGAAAATAATGATTGGTGTTTCCAATAGATAAAGGAAGTAAGGCCAATGGGGGGAGGGGAGTAGCAGAGGGAGAGGAGGGGTGGGACCTGTGTGCCCACGTCTCCCTGCAGCTACAGGCAGCCCTGGTCGAATCTGTTCCCCACCTTCCGGAAGCAAGAAAGGCTAGGCTGCTGCGCCCGTCCTGAAATCCAGAGGCTGGGGAGGGAGGTGCGGTCAACCAGCCACCCCATCTCTATGTGCTTCTTCAAGTCACCGCTTATTTTCCTGCCCTTCCAGTTGTGAAAAGTAGACTGTTGGAGCCTACGATGTGTCTTCCATGAGCTTAAGAAGGCTTTGTATGTGGATGGCACTGGGCTTAAGGGTGATGAGACTTGCCATCTGGACTTACTTGTGACATTATTTCATAAAGACATTTTTGAGAATTTTAATTGTCAATTGCTTCAAAGGTTGTTCTTGAGGTCCACCTTGGAAATATTTGTCTTTTCAACCCTTAATTGTTTGAAGTTTAGATTTCAGACCTTTTTGGTATTTGGGAAATGCATTGTTATATTATAATTTGAGTCAACTGAAGGGCTTTTTGTAATGCAGGTTATGAATGGCAACTCAAGGGAAATAGTCTAATGGAATGTCTAAAACCCAGATAAGGAGGTTAGCAGTTTGGAGGGGGCCTGTCCCCCTCCAAAGTCCCCTACAGATCTCCAACAGGGAGATTCACACCGTCCTCTTGATATAAGAGATTACCCTTTGATTGCAAGTGCTAGGGGTGTTTTAACACTTAAATTTTAAAATATGTAAATTCCATAGTCCCCAGTAACTCAGGGAAACCCTTCAGGAACTGCCTTCAACTACTCACCTCCCATCTGCCCACCTGTTGGATCCTCTCCTACATCCACCTCTTCTGGTGGGAAGATGCTCACGAAGTTTAAATAACTAGGCCCCAACCCTAGCTGCACGTGAGAATCACGTGGGAGCTTTTACAAACTATTGACACTTGCTCCCACCCTAAGAGATTCTGATTTTAATTTTCAAGGGTGGAGCCAGACATCCGGATTTTTTTTCTAATGTCCTCAGATATATCTACTGTGCAGCCAGGGTTGTGACATCTAATTTTAAACACCTCATTCACACACTCACATGACCTCTTTCAAGCCTAAGCTGAGGGTTCAATAAAGTGTTACCAATGAGTCCAAGAGGGGCCTGTTACTCCCTCAACTGAACCTGTGAGTGGTCACGGATTCCCCTGTGCCCACAAGTCTCCCCTGAGGTTTACACGTGGCTGGCAGAGGAAGGCTACATTTCTTAAGGCAGTGGAGACCTCCTTATGCTAACTTGCCTCCGTAATAGTTTTGTAAAATTGGGTTCTATTTTCTATTAAGACAAAGCTTTAAAAGGACTTTTGCACAGTTTGCTATATTCCCGTTCCTCTCTCATCCTGAGAGCAAGGGGAAACCAGGTGTCACAGTCATTTCCTGGAGGGTTTTGAGGATAAACACTAAAAAAGCTGCAACTTCTACTGACACAATAAAAACCTTACTATGTTAATAATAATAATAGCAAGTCCCTCAAGACTCCTAATAATAAGAAATGGACCACACGACTAACAGATCAACCTTCCAGGTTCCTCCAATTTGTTTTTGAAGGACTGTCTTGAGAAACAGGAGACAATGTAAGAGAGTCTTTGGTCTTTGGCATGTGTTCTGGGAACAAACAGGCCAGACAAAGCTTCACATCCTTGGATTGAATTTTAACTCACAAACTGAGTCTCCTTTCCTTTGTTGTAAAATGGGGGGCAAAATATTGGCCTGCTGGCCTTTCAGGGGACCAAACTCATCGAATGAGTGTAAGAGGGTGTCGTCAAATTTGAAGCCACGAAAGGCTTTCGTGTGGAGCAATAAGAAAAGACACCAAATACCAGCAGACGCCAATGACTGATCAGAGGCTACACCAGGGATGGTTCCCGCTCCCTCACATATGTTTCACAAACTATTACTTGTACATCTCATAAGATAGTCTACAAGACAGGTAGGTATTAGAAGCCAAGTTTATTCCAAATACTCAAAATGAAGCTTCATAAATCTTCTAGATAATTCATACTAATTCATTTTTAGGAACATAATATCAATAATCAGAGATGCGCAGAAAGACTTGTATCTTGTAATTTATTCATCACATACTTATCCAGCACCCACTATGTGATAAATATTGCTTACGCCCACAGTGCTGGTTATAAAATTATTTATGATACCAAAAGTATGGGGAACAATCAAGGTGTCAAATATTATAGGAATAATTAGATAAAGCTATGATATATCCAAGTTATCAAATATTAGGCAGTAACTCTAAATAATGTTTTAAAAAATATTAGAGAAATGGGGAAATGTTTATGAGATAATGTAAGCAAAAATCAATATACTAAATGAAAGTACATAAGCCATCTCAAGTTTTTTAATATACATATGATTGAAGATATATAGATATATATAAATGTTTTTAAATTACTTTACTCGGAGGGATAGGATTATTTTTTCATTCTCTTTATTATATTTTCTGCACTTTTCAATTTTTCTACACTAAGCATGCATCACCACTGTGATTCCCAAACGAGCAGTATCTTATCTTTTCAGTAAATAAATAAATAGTGTTTTAAAATTAACGTAAATTATTGTTCTTATTAAACATGATGGTGAAGCCTCACTAATGCTCTTATTTGACATTTTCCCACATTATATCGTTTCCAATTTATATTCACTCGGAAAAGTTTAAAGAGATTCTCCTGTATTTAAATGACATCTTTATAAAGTTAGCCATTTCTTTGTGTGTATATTTAAGCCCTTAGAACTACCTTTTAAGTTGAAGTACAGTCATTCCAACTGAGGTCTTCTGGTTGCTATGACAATTTATTTCTTATCTCTGCTACCCTGTGATCCCATCACTTCAGCATTTGGCAGCATCTTACTTGAATTGTTTGTGTAGTGATGCAGAGAAGCTTTGAACATTCTTGCCTTTATATAATATTCTTTAGTAAAGAACTAGTCCTTTGCAATGTACCCTTTGAAGAAAGTTCAGAGGGGGGAAGATAAATAATTCATAAGAAGTAACGAGAGAACCATCATGCCTAGATAGTTCTGAGCATAGACATATATGCCACAGCTAAGCTGTAAATAGGATTTGAGTAGCAGAGTTGGTGTGGATTCTAGGAAGCAGCAAGCCTAGGTTTATCTTTTGAAATATACAGAAAAATAATGCTACCACTCCATCCTTCATGTATTCATTTGTTCATGAGATATTTAAAGACCACCTCTTCTGCACAAGGCCTGTGCGATATGTATAATGGGGGACACAAAGGACAAGACAGACCCTGCCTGGAAGAAGCCAACACTTGGGGCAGGGTGGAGGGTACAGAGAGATATCACTGGGAAATGTCTGCCCAGCCCAGATGACATTTTCAAGCCAACCTTGAATCCAGAGGTGGCCATGTGCTACTCACCACTGAAATGAGAATGGCCGTCATATGTCACTTTCAGATCAGTGTTTTTAAGAAGCTGGTGTGCCTTCTCCATGCTTTCATCTTCCATCTGCTGGATGCTAAAGAATCTAGGTCCCAGCAGATGGCAGAGCCCCACAAAATTGAAGGAGCGTGGGTCCCATGCTCTGGTGGTTTTAAAATAGGTCCACAGGGAATTACCTGGTGGTCCAGTGGTTATGATTCTGTACTTTGAACGTCAAGGGCCTGGGTTCAATCACTGCTTGGGGAACTAAGATCCCACAAGCCCGCAGCCAAAAAAAAGAAAACTAGGTCCACAGACTCTTTGATACCCCTCCCTTGAAAATTGGAGCTTAATCCTCACCCCCTTGAGAGTGAGCTGGACTTAGTGACTCACTTCTGGAATGGAATCAAACAGGCTCTATCTTGCTCTCTCTTTGGTTTCTCCTTCTGGAGGAAGCCAGCTATTATGCCCTAAGGCCACTCAATGGGCAGGGGGTAGGGACTGTGAATGAGTCATCTTGGAAGTGGATCCACCAGCCACAGTCAAGCCTTCAGGTGACTGCAGCCCCAGCCAACATCTCGACTACAACGTCATGCAAAACACGAAGATCAGAACCTCTCGGTTAAACCGCTCCCAAATCCCTGCCCCACAGCACTTGTGAAATAATCAATGTTTTCCTAAGACAACAGGTATGGGGCTAATTTCTAATGCAGCTAACTTGTTATCTACATTATAGACAACTAATAGGGGAAATAGACGATAAACCGAAAGTTGACAGATAAAACTAACAAAGTCCTGAATCACCAAGGAGAGAAGAGCTTCCAGCCAACCAGTAACACCAGGCTGGCCTGTCATGTTAAATCACTAAACTTTGTGGGTTTGTTTCCTAGAGTAGCTAGCATATCCTTAACTAACATGAGGAGGTTACATATGTTCACATTCAACCTCCCATGTACTACAATGTTTAGCATTCTTAGGTATTCAATTAATATTTATTGAAGGAATAAATGATTATATTTTAAAAATCACACATGACCTAAAAGAGATACAAACCAATCACAAGATATGCTCAGAGGATAGAGCATCTTCATTTGTCTTCATTTGTGAGAAGAGAAAATTTTTCATGAAACTGGTGACATTTGAACAGTGCCTTGAAATGGAAGAATGTTGAGAGACAGAATTGGGAAAAGGTGCTCCTATCAGGGGTCTCACATCAGAGGAACAGACGCATAGGTAAGAAAAAAACTGGAAACAATTTGAG
This sequence comes from Neophocaena asiaeorientalis asiaeorientalis, assembly GCF_003031525.2. NCBI lineage: Eukaryota > Metazoa > Chordata > Mammalia > Artiodactyla > Phocoenidae > Neophocaena > Neophocaena asiaeorientalis. Next base: position 383,837 of record NW_020172633.1, on the reverse strand, counting down.
GCCTAATGGATCATCCAATCTGATTGAAACATTGAGTAATAAGGAGGCTTAGGAGTCAAAGTTAGAAGGAAAACCCAGGATCAAACCCTGAAGATGTTAAATAAAAAGAACTGGGTTTTCATCTCAGGGCCACTGATCAAAGTGACCTGAGTAGAGCTACAACTGGTCGTCTTGTGTGAAATGATTAGAGTGAGCAGAGTCTAAGAACTGCCAGCGTAAGAGACTAGTGAAATGAGAAGTGAAAGGTCACAGGGTCTCTCCTCCCAGAACGGAAAGAAGGAACAGGTGTAAGGAAAGCAGGACTGGCTTAGGCTCTGTCCATGGTTTCCCACTGGTGCTGGTGGCTCTGTCTTGGGCAGTCCATCATACACTATTTCTCTTTGCGAGTAGATCCTCTGAACATGAAAGAGATTTTCTTCTACATAAAGTTAAACCACCAGATTTCAAAAACATTTACTTTGGTCTCATTAGCATCAGGTTCTAACCAACTAACTAGTCTCTGAGAAAGACCACACCTGCATCTTGGGCTGGTCTAATAAAGGGAAGCCAAATACCCATTAGCTAATGCTGTTCACTGCTGAGCCCCAAAGCGTCAGCTGTTCTGTTGAAGCAATGGACCCCGGGAAGTGGGAACTGGATCGGTACACTACACTGGATTGTCCTGAGAAATTCAAGCTTCCATTTGGCCCAGGTAACAGAGGTAATCTGGTCTCCTCAAACAAGTGAACTGTGAAGTCCTATAGGAAAATGGGAGAGTGGCAGGCAAGACGGGGGGAAAAGTCATCTCAGGGTATAAGGCATCCTGGTGCATCTTTAAACAAAGTCCTTTCCTCAGATATTCTCTTGTCTGCCTCAGCCTTTCCTTTCCAGGTCCTTCTCTCACCTGTGTGCCTTTGTTTACTCTCTGATTGACACGTGGGGCCGTTCCCTGTGCTGAAACTCTTCCTAAAGCTTTGGTCTTCCTGGAAGATGGACTAATTTCGTCCAGCAAAGCTTCCTTCCCTCTCTGTTTTGGTCCTAAGGAATTCCTCCCCATGCCTCTTCCATCTTTCTTCTGGGGGGCAGGAGGCACCCAAGTCCACACTCCGGGATCCTGCAGCACACAGAAGGAGATGAGAAAGTTGCTGGTGTATTTCAGCTTGTTTCGTTAAAAAACAACTCTAGGCACTAAAAAGCATGTGTTATTAATATGCATATGTGATATCTTTGAGGCAGAGCTGCCTTCAAGGTGTATTTTCAGCAGGACATTTTCCCACGTGAGGCAGAGAACAACAGGGAATCATATGCGTGGGAGGGAAAAGCCTGTGGGCTGTGTACAATGCTTATTCCCTTTGTGTCTCGCTTCCCTCTCCCCCTCGCCCCCTCCCACCCATTTTATTAATGGTTTCTGCAATTACTGGTAACAGTGCATTGCCAGGAAAGAAAAATCGGTGACTGTGTGACAGATTGGTGGAAGGAGGGGCAAGAGAGATATTGTCTGTGAAGAGAAACAAGGGGATTGCCACTGCAAAATGGAGTTTCTCAAGCGAAGGAACTCTAGGATACGTGGAGGTCAGAGTTAGGTATAGGATTCTCTGTGTTACAGCACCTGACATTTTATAATGAAAAGGGAGATTTCAGAACAGGAGTGGTCACCCTGAGAGCACATCTAACCTTATCTGAGATGATGCTTCTCAAGGGATTCCAAATGGGAAGCCCCAAGAAACTTAGTGGCACATATTTTTATACCTCTATTATAGGTTAAAAGAGACATGTATTAAGTGAATGCAGTGGTTTAAACATTCAAGGAATAGATTTTTTTTCTCTTTTATTTATTACTCAGTGTACAAGAGAAGGATTTCCTATTACAGCAAGAAATGGAAAGAGTAGCCACTAAAAGAAATGTCACATTAAATAAGTACACAAATAGATATATAGTCCCTAAGAGGAGTATCAAGAAATGTTGTTACAACTTGGTTTGGGTTAGCAGATTTGACAAGGGAAATGTCAGCCCAGCTAAATACAATGGATTCTTATTCAACATGGTCTAGCAGAATTCCAAAATGCACAGAAGTTAAAATAAATTCAAATGGTTTTGCCCATCAGAATGACTCTATTACACCTGAAACCAAAAGCTAATATTGAGATTCGGCAGAAGAAGAATATTTCTACTTATTTGTCTTTTATTAGTTGACATCCATCAAGTGTTCAGCAGATACTACCTTTTTATATTTTTTTAAAATGTTTTCAAAGGGTGTTGGTCATAGGAGATATTTGTACTTGAAAAGGCAGATCTCCATCGTAGTTTGTGCATGCAGCAATTATATTTTATTTAAGTGAGAACACAGTAATCATTATCATGATAACAAGTTGATATTTTTTCAACCTACTATGCTTAGAGTTTTTAGGATATGTGTGAATACAGTACTGAAATTTGATGGACTCCGTTTGGTTCCATCACAAAGTTTTGCCAGGTTCAGGAAAACACATCGACGTCTCCAACAGGACTTCAGAAATGACTCAAATCCATTATTCTATTTCTCAGTGAACCATAAAAGAATGCATGGGTCATGACAATATTACTAGAATCTTCTTTCCTCTTCAATTCTCTTGCTTCCCAAATCTGTGATTACTGACTAACTCCAAAAATTTCTCTTATCTGTACTCTTCCTTCATGGATACCTCTTCCTCACACACACACAAGTATACACACAGGCACATATACACATACACACATAGGTGCACACACATGGGTCCTCTTGAGTGATGTTCTGCAACTGGTGATGATCCCCACAGCCCACAATCCCTTTAGCACAGCAAATACCTTCACTATTTCTCTTGGAAGAATCAATCTGTAAGCCTGCACCACTTCATTCTTTCCTTTCCTTTCCTGCTCCCCTACATGGGAACTGCAATAATATTAACAGGTCAATATGCTTGTTCTTCATAACACACAACATACACAAACAATTGTGAGATATAGATAGATATAGATGATATATAGATTAAATATATAGACATAGGTGAAAAGCTATAGATAATATAGGTACAGACAGAAGGATGTATATACACATACAGAGAGAGAGAGAGAAAACACACAAGCCTCCTGCACTCTAGTCCCTGGCTCTCTCAGACGATCCATTCTATAAAATGCAATCTAGCTCCAAAATTCTGTTGCTCTAACTTCTATGGAGTTTCTGGTAAATGCAATTCAACAAGCAATGTTGCAAAACCCACCCTGAGTCCCATCCCCATGATAAGACAAGGAAATGGAAAGTCACATATCATCTTATACCCACTAGATTGTTTAAGGGAAAAAAAGCTAAGTCTGCCAACAGCAAGGGCTGTAGAGAGAGCAGACCCTTGGGGAATCGCGTAGCTGGCTGGTGGGAGAATAAGTGCTAATCCACTTTGGAAAACAGTTTGGCATTGTCTGGCCAAGTGAAACACTTGCAAACCCTATTCCTAAGTGGATACACCCCCAAATAACTGTTTTTGGTTCATACCAGTAAAGTATCCTCACAAAAGCAATAAACAAGCCAAATGCCCATCAACAAGAAAATGAAAAAAACAGTTGCAGTATTTCACACCACAGAATATTATGTAGCAATGAAAATTAATGAATTACAACTGCATGCAACAACATGAATACATTTTGGAAAGCTAACTTTAAATAGAGAAAAGAAACTTCCAGAAACATAAATGCAAGATGATAGGATTTTTAAAATAAAACTTAAAAACAAACACAACGAAATAGTACATTGTGTAAGCATATACACATTGAGATAAAACTGTACTTAAGATGAAATGCAATGGACTAATAAACATGAACGTTAAGAGAACTGTTATCTGTGGGACATAAGCAGGGTTTGGGGGAGGAGAAAAATATACAGCAAAATGGAAGTTTTTAATAACATTATCGTTCTTGGATTAGGTGGTTCATGATTTTTAAACTGTCATTTTTTACGTAGTAACGTTTTACAAATATCAAATAATAGGATAAAATTAAGTAAAATAATGCTAAAAATTAAATGTTCTTGATTTTTTAATTAGTATATAAAATTAAAGCACTTATGAAACAATAGTTTTATTTAAAATGTACTATTATTGTTTTTTTAAAAAAACCTAATCAGCATAAGGCATTGTGCTGGGCATTTTAGAAATTCAAAAACAAGAGCTGTCTTTGAAGAGTCAACTGTCTGTTGACAGGATGGCAACATCAAAGCAGAGGCAGGAACGTGGACGTCACTGTAGTAACAGGGGTGCATGGATTTGTTCATTCCACTCATATGGTGTCAGGCACCCAGGGATGAACGAGATAAAACCCCTCTGTTGGAGGACTCCGCAGATCAGTGCAGTTGAAAGGGTTTGGGAAATAAAGGAGGAGAGACACGACACCCATTCAATCTGGGAAACTTTACGCAGAGAAGGATGTCACAGTCTTTCAACGTGCAAGATGCCACTCAAAATTCTGACCTATTTTCCTGGTACTCTGAGCTGGCCTCATCCTCCAGGCTTTCTCCTTTCACACCGTCAGCACTTGGGGGTTAAATGTTTGCTAACAACCCTACAGAGTCACCTTCTTCCTCAGAGCCTAGCTGTGCCCAAGAGCACTAGGATTCTGAGAAGAAATCCACTTAAAAATGCCCTGGCAGGGCTTCACAGCCAACCCCTCCACCAGAAAGCACCCTCCACACAACATGACATGGGCAGTTCCTTCCCCGGGGTGGCGTCGGGAGTGATCTCCAGCTCTCAAAAATGCAAGAGGTTTTCAAAGTTGACCTGCTTTCTCTCCCATCCTTTCAATCCCAGTCTACACAACTCAACTCCAGCATCTGGAGAGCGCCTTCTGCCCTAAGTACAGCAGGAGACACACAGATGATGTGAGGTCAGCCCCACCCTCACGTAGTGTGAACTTCAGCAAAGGAGATGAAGAATAATGAGGAAGAATATCTAAGGCAAAAGGAGGCGCTGAGCCCTCTAGGAGATCCAAGGAGAGAGAGTCCAACTTCAGGATAATCGGAGAAAGCTTTGTGGAAAAAAAATGACATTGGAGAGCTTCCCTGGTGGAGCAGTGGTTGAGAATCTGCCTGCTAATGCAGGGGACACGGGTTCGAGCCCTGGTCTGGGAGGATCCCACATGCCGCGGAGCAACTAGGCCAGTGAGCCACAACTACTGAGCCTGCGCGTCTGGAGCCTGTGCTCCGCAACAAGAGAGGCCGCGATAATGAGAGGCCCGTGCGCCACGATGAAGAGTGGCCCCCGCTTGCCACAACTAGAGAAATCCCTCGCACAGAAACAAATACCCAATGCAGCATAAATAAATAAATAAATAAACTCCTACCCTCAACATCTTCTTAAAAAAAAAAAAAAAAGACATTGGAAATAGGCCTTGAAAAAAGGCCTTTTGCTCTCCCTAAACCCCTCTAAATCTACATGTGAAGATTCAAGAACATCTGTATTCAAGCCACACTCCATAGGTAAGAAGTCTTCACCACAACATTTGCCAGAGAGAGGATGTTTTGTTAATGTTTCTAAAAACCTCAGATGTCTGCTTTCCAAACCTACCTCTCCTCTCTTTTATAGTCATAGACTCCACAGTCTTCTGTTGAAACGACAATTTCATTCGTTTTCACACTCTTTCCTTCTGCTCATCCCTCCAGTACCCAACATCCAGATGACGGTCATCTACCGAGCTGCCCTTTCTTTGAAATGGTAGGAAAAGTTGTATCTCCACAAAAGGGTTAAGGGGGCCGGGAGAGGAACTTTGCCATTGGCTTTGTTTCCAAGGACTGGCCTTCCAGTAAAATTAACAGCCCCACGATTACAGAGGAAGCACAAAAGTATCCACGAAATGCCAACCCAACACTTGAAAATCAGGTCAAATTTTATTTGTACATAAAACTTCTACCATTAATGTACATCAATGCCTACTAAAAAGGCCAAGAGGGGCAATCATTAAGTAGATTGACAGAGTCGCTGCCAAGAAAGGACAGAGAGGGAGTTACAGATACATCCGGTACCCAGGAACCCAAGTGCCACGCACGGATCCACACCAGCCAAGCGCTACTAGCAAGAACTGCCTATCAGGGGTGAACGTAATTTAGGGGATATGATCAGGACGCTTGTTAAAACGGAAAGAACAGTGTCTAATTTAAACTGGTCCCACATCAAGTCACACGACATTTAAACCTATGTACGAGGAATCGGGAAAAATACCCTGAAAAACTGTGTATGGAAAAAAGTCATTTGCAACTTATTGGCATATCTCTTAGTCCTTGTGGACAAAAAAACAACAACAATGTTAATTCTCTGATGAATGAACGTAGCTGAAAACAGTCAGCCGGATATCCCAAAGGCTCTGAAGAACCCAGATAAAAAAGGTAAGCATTCTGGTATCTGAGATACTGAACTGTGCGAATTTCTGCTGCCCTGTGGAACATGGCAACACAGATTCCTGATCCAATTTGTCTGCTCATGAGTTGCATATTCCATCTTTTCTCCCTTTTGTATTATCAATTTCCAAAAAATAATGTTTTCCAATAACATCTATCAGAATTCTTGACCTAGTCTTGCAAAGAAGTGCTACAGAATCCAAGTACGCTTCACATAATTAGAAATTATCAAAAGATGTCTTTCTTGTTTTGTGGAGAGGAACCTCACCAGTACCCCTACAGGAAACTGTGAGTTCAGGGGAAAAGGGGAAACCTATTGAAGCAGATTCCATTCAAATCAACTCAGCAGGAATTTGCCAAATTTGTGACTGCCTTAGTGCTTTGCTGCCCGGAAAAAATAGTTAGGATGGCCCCTTCTCTCTCTGAGATGATGACGAGAAAGAGTTCTGAGATTTGGGTGCAAATGGACCTCCATAAGTGACAACTGTTAAATTTTCTGAGCACTCAGACATTGCCCAAGCTCACCGCTGAAAAAAGTGATGCCCTTGCTTCATGTCATAGACTGGCTCCACTCAGTAGGTCCAGCACAAGAATGGAAATCCCTACACAGAAAGACATTTGTCAAAGACACTAGATTCAGAAAAACTACTAAGAGTAGCCTAGCCTGTTTAAGCTTAATGAGGAAACAAAATTACCAATGTTGTGTTGACTTCAAGCTTTCTTTTAAAGGGATGGAGGGCCCCAAATGGATCTAGACATCATACCAAAGAATTTTAGTTTTAGTACATAAGCTACGATTTGGGGTTTTGTTTATTTTTTAATTTCATAAAGCAAATGAAAATGACTCCAGTCGTAAAATACAAATTCAATAATTAATAGAGAAAGAGCTTGAGGGGAATGATAGAATCTAAAAGAGATAAGACCTAGGACTAGGTAGGTGTAAGATGGATGCTATAGAAAGGAAGAATTCAACACATGGGAAAATGTCCTAAAGATATAAAATCACTTAAAAACAGAATGGGCTGCAATATTAGGTGATGAACTCCTCATGGTTAGAAACATGCAAGGCGAGACAGCCCTTGTCAGGGACCCATGAGGTGATTCCTACATTGAGGTGGGAGGCGGTACCAGATGACCTCTAAGGGCTGGGTAGGTAGTGGCGGGGTGGGCTCTGTTTTATGTCTCCTTCCTGGCCCTCGGAAAGATGCTGCATGTGCGTGGATAAGCACAGCCACATCAAACCAGGAGGTGCTAAACCATTATTCCAGAGAGCATGTTAATTCTGAATAGCACAGGGACCTTGGAGGTTAGTGAATAATAAATAAAGCATTCCTTCTTTTGTTGGTAGCGTCTGTCCCTGTTCATTAACTCTCTCTTTCTGGGCAGCCAAGGGGGTTCTGGGAGGCTTGATGCCTTTGGACATTCTTACTGCTGAGCAGAACCCCTCAACAGCTTGGAGCAGGCTGCCTCCACTCCCCAAGGGGAAGATCCAGAGTCTTTGTCTTTTTCCCACCCCGCCCTTCCTCACTCGTCCTCTCTCTCGATCAACCATGATATCAACTATGATATCCATAATCTATCTACACGCTCACAGCCCCCCTATCCATTGGCTTTCATTTGTAAATAACTTTAAACACTGGAAAGGTAGCTAATTATGGCCTCATTTGTAAGTTATTCGTTTTCTTTTTCAAGCTTGTATTGTAGAACGTCATTTTTTCATGGGTCTGACTTGAAATTTCAGAATCAGAGGCTGTGTTTCTCCTCAGAAAGCAAATGAGTCTATCTGGTTTTCACTGCAACCATTTTGTGTTTTGATAGATGAGAAAGGACTCAAGTGAGCGCAGGAGAAGAGCTCGCAGTGCCATTCATTCACGACCCACCGGCCACTAAACCACCACCAGGGTTACAGACAAGCCACGCCCCCGAGAGTTCCTTCTCAGCCCCGAGGCTCCAGCCTCTGCACCCGCAGCAATTTGCATGCAGACCCCTCCTCCGGGAAACTCTCTTTCTTGGCTTTTCTGTACCACTGAGTTCTGAATCTCCTCTTATTTCTCTGATACTAATTCTATGCCTCTTTCGTAGGTTTCAAATTCTCTTTTAATCTAAATATCACTCTCCCTTTTCTTTCCATATGCCTCACTCGCCCTCCAGTCCTCCTTGAAAATTATTCTCAAAATTGTGCTTCTCTCCCTGACCTCTCTCCTCAGCCTCAGACCTGCTTGTAAACTGCCCCCTGGACATCTCCACCTGGACACCCCGCTGACCTCAGAATCACGACAGCTCACTAACTAGCCAGGTAGTTGTCACAGGTCGGTTCCTTTAGGGCCTCCTCTACTGGAAAACAAACATAACCGAATTAATTATCTTCAGCGTTCCTCCTGAACCTATAAGATGGCGATTGTATCAGATATTGAATTCATCCTTTCTCCCATAATTAGCTCTTTTTCTTGTCTTCTGCTAGACTCCTCCCCCATCGCAAGTAGACTCAGAACCCCAAAGACCTGTAGGCACGGCTAAAAACAGAAAAACCAAAGTTGAACCAGGTCCCGCCTCCAGCTCAACGTCTTACTTGCCCCACCTCCGTTTTCCTCCGTCTGCCTCTTGAGCTCTGCACTCTCCCGGACACGTGATGCTCTAGAGCACGCTCCGGTGGTGCGCTCGCGGCTCCTAAGTACCTGCTCCCCAGTTGCACGCCTCTGTGGCTGTTCTCATGCTTCTCTTCGTCCTCAGACACCACCTTTCACTCCCAAATTCCTCTGCCTACTGGAGTCACACCCACTTTTCAGTGTTCTTCTCAAACGCCATCTAAGCCTCTTCCGCTCCCAACCAAGACAAAGTGTCTCTTGGACATCTCTTGGTCGCTCTTTGCCAGTGGTTCTTAACCTTGGCTGTGCCTTCGAATCACCTGGAAAGCTTTTCTGAAATCCCAGTCCCCTGGCTGCGCCCCCGACCAATTAAATCAGGACCTCCAGGGAGGAACCTCTGGTGTTTTTCTAGCTCCCCGGGTGATTCCCATCTGCAGTCAAGGTCGATAACCACTGCATTGCACCATTTATCACTTTCTTCCTTGTAGTTGTAATTACGCTGTATTTGTCTTATTCCCACTACTAAATTTGAAACTCCCTGAGGGCACAGACCATCTTACCACATCTGCTTATCCCCTGCAGGTCTTAGCGAATGAGAGAGGCAATAAATATTGTTGAATTGAATTTGGAAACTTAAAATTAACCATAAACTTCAGTTTTAGATCTTGCATAAAATTTTAGAAGACGAATCAATTAATGAAGGACTAATCTGAATTTTTTTTTTTAAAGGTGCAGTTTGCCATTACCAAAAATATTCTGGTATGACTTTGAAATCAGAATAGCTCTCGTTCAAGACCGATGACCTGCAAATATGTGTTTGGCTGATGCATCCTTTGCTTTTGACACTTTCTTTTCTGAACTCTTCACAAATAGAATGAATACTCTATGATTCTTTGAGAAGTGGCTGCAAAATGTGACTGTGTGTGTGTGTGTGTGTATATACTCATGTCTCATTGAAATAAACAAAAGCAGTCAGTGACTTGCACAACGATCTGCCTTCCCCAGCTTTGAGACAGAAGGTACCACAAAGCAAAACTGCAATGTGAACTTAACACAGAGCATCTGACCTCCTTTCAGGAGCCGCAGAAAATGAAATGAAAAATGAGACAAGGAATGCTTGCCAGCCTTTCATATGCTACAGTTGCTAAGGAAACGGCTTTCTTAGCTTCAACCTGTCCAGTCCAGCCCGTTTCACACATTCTTCTGGGTTTTTGAAAATAAGGAAATCAAAGAGGGAAAAGATGATAGAGAATAAAATTCAGGGTTGTGCTGGTCCATACAGAGCCTCCTGCCGTTTCTCCCTGCTACACTCTTTCCCACTCACCTAGAATATTTGCCACCTGGCAAAACTCTCCTGGACCTAAAATCACAGAATTAGCCGATGAGATAAACAAAACAATAGGAAGCCCTATTTGACATGCAACAGTGGCTAAAAAACCGCTTCCTCACCCCAACCAGGCTGTCTTTCCTGCTGGGAAAGTAGAAGGCAACTCTTAACACAGCAGGAGAAGCGCCTCAGCCCTCACCTGCCCCACATCTTGGGAGAAAGTGCCACCATGAGTACCACCCCGGAGTGGAGGCAGCATCCGAATTGCATACGTGGGAAGATGCAGGAAGGGAACTCCAAACTCTCCAAATCAAGGGAGTGTAGGTTATCAGCTGTTCAGGGAGCAGGGAAATTAAAGGTCAGGAGGCCCAGCTTGCCTAATTCTACATCTCACAGAGGATGTAGAAACAGGAGATAGCACATGGGGACACGTGATATATAAGAAAGACCGCATCCCATCAACAGCCAATTAAATGAGCAACTGTTTCTTCAGCATCTCCTGATGAGGCACTATGCTGGAGAAGCCATTGACAGAGATTTCAAAAAGTCATTTGGCTGGACTTCCCTGGCAGTCCAGCAGTTAAGACTCCGTGCTCCCCATGCAGCGGGTACAGGCCTGATCCCTGGTCGGGGAACTAAGATCCCACATGCTGCACAGCACGGCAAAAAAAAAAGTCATTTGGCAATAAATATTGCTGTACTCATATTCACAGATGATGTCCCTGAGGGGTGGGAGAGGGGGAATTGGAGGAAGGTCAAAAGCTTATAACAAACTTCCAGTTATGAGTAAGTACCAGTGTACAACATGATAAATGTTAACACTGCTGTATGTTACATATAAAAGTTGTTAAGAGAATAAATCCTAAGAGTTCTCACCACAAATAATAACTTTTTCTTCTATTTCTTTAATTTTGTATCTATATGAGATGATAGATGTTCACCAAATTTGTGATAATCACATCATGATATATGTAAATCAAATCATTATGCTGTATACCTTAAACTTATACAGTGCTGTATGTCAATTGTGTCTCGATAAAACTAGAAGAAAAAACCCAAAGATTATGCCATTTTCTTCCTCCATTTGCCACCAAACACTTTTTTTTTTTTTTTTTTGCTTTTAGTGAGAATGAGCTTCTTCATCCTCCAATTCTACCTAAATACACTATAAATAAAAGTTCTATTTCCAAAAGACTAGTAGCACTGTTCAAACCAAGGAGGGGGAAGTGGGCAGCTGGGAGAGGACGGGAAAGAAAGTTTATTACTATTAACCATTTGCATCTTTTGAATTTTGAACCATGTGCATATTTGAAAATAAGTAAATAATATTTTAAAATCAAATTAACTGCTGCTTACTTAAAATGTCCGAACTATACTATGGATAATTTTTAGGATGTCATAGGGGAAATATGTATTGATTTTTCTCAAATTTATAGGATCCAGATAATATGTGCAATGTTATCTTATCATCTAGTCACTAACCCTATGAAAGGCAATTATAAATATTTTTATTCTATTTTCTATAATATGTGTTATATATCACACATGTAACTTTTAAAATGTGGGAGTCTAGGGCTTCCCTGGTGGCGCAGTGGTTGAGGGTCTGCCTGCCGATGCAGGGGACATGGGTT
>NW_020172633.1:273199-371875 GCF_003031525.2 Neophocaena asiaeorientalis asiaeorientalis | reverse complement strand
GTGGGCGTCTACTCTATTATGCAACATAGCTTAATAAATTCTTTTTATTCAGACTCCTGGGATAATACAAATGAGCCAGAAATAATGACCTAAGATCTGAAGACACTTTGGGTTTTCTCAGTCCTTATGGCAGAAAGCCTTTTCCCTGAGGCTTGGGCAGAGAGCCGTGTGATACTAAGGAAACAGACTGTGATCTAAAACTACAAACAGGCTGGTCCAATCATAACCAGATAACTCTGACCAAGTTACCCAAGTACTTCCACTCCCTCCGCTAAAAAAAAGAAAAAAAGAGAAAAAACAAGAAGCACAGCATCATCACGGTCATTTGAAAGGATAGTTAATGGCCAGTGGGATTCTCTCAGACGGAGAGCGAAACTCATCCAAACATTGATTATATTTGGTTTTCTCTTCATTTTACAGGTGAAAGAAGAGATGCCAACATGTTTTCTCAGGTGTGTGTCTCCTGACAGGGGAGTTGGTGCGGATGTTACATCACCCACTAAACCCGAAGATTTTCACGTGGCCACGTCAGACGGTACAAGCGTTTCTAACATGTCTGGAGACCTGCTCCACAAAATCAATAGGTGAAACGGATTTCCTGTACCTAAAAAGCATGATGGTAAAATACACGGTAAAATGTCAAGAAATCCTCTTGAAATACTGTATTAGAGCGTATTATAATCTGGTTTGGACTCAGAATTCTGCCCCTCATGTTCACCTCTAGGCCCAACAGGAATGATGCATGAGGCAGGTGAGGACAGCCTGTAGATGTCAGGGCTTCTTAGCCCTGCCTGAATGTTGGAGCCGCTCAAGGAGCAAGTACAGAATGACCCAAGCCCCGGACCCGCTTCTGAACAATTAAACCAAAGTCTCTAAGTGTGAGGCCCTGGGTGCCTCCCAGTCTGACAGTCACCGGCTTATATGAATTTCAAAACGTGGTTAGTCAAAGGTAAAAATCTTTCTGAATGCAAGTACCATCTTAAGAAGGTATTAAGGTACTAGTCATTGGGATATTAGCTATGGTCCCAAGGTAGGCAGGTGTGTGCGTGTGCATGTGTGTTTTATACAGTAACGTATTCCCTAATGTTACTGTTCTTTCGTCTGTTTACTTGTGTTCACAAAACTTCCTTAGCTGATAAAAACCTGGGGCAACCTGAACCCAGAAAAGCATCCATCAAAGAAGTAAAGATGCAGCTTCCCACTAGGGAATGCTTTTGTTGCCTAGGTGCCAACGACTTTGCCTGCCTAAAGAATGCACACTCCCATATAAAACCTTGGCCAACCCTTCCCGAGTTGGCTGAAAGATTCTACTACGGGCCAGGAAGCATTTTCTGTTCCCCGCAGCGACCAGTTGGCAAAGACTTTGCTCACACACGCAGATTCTCCCTCTCAGGTCCCGTGGCCAGGAGCTTTTTGGGCACTCCAAGCAAAACTTCTCCTCGCAGGCTTCTTTGTCTCCAGAATGCGCATCTATGTTCTCTACACACATATGTATCTTGGCAGGGGAGAGACTTCCTTTAGGATTTCCTTTGAGGATGCATTTAAAGCGCTGGCTTCAGGCCAAGCCGAAGTGACCTGTGGACAGAGGCATCTGCAGGGAGCCTGTGTGTTCTTTCCACCTCACGTGAAATGTGATAGAGCATCTTTGGGTCTGGGAGAAAGAAGGTGGGTGGAGAGCTGAGGAATGTCTTCATTTCCTTTCCTGTCATGAAGCCCCTCTATAGCGGGGGCTTTGTCAGCTCCAGGCAGACTCCCATCTCCAACGTGAGGCCAGCCTGCTTCGATTTCACTTTGTTTGGGATCTAACTCAACCTTGTTATATGCCAGATACCCTCCAGGGTGTCCTACTTTTGTGGATCTTCTCTTGTGTCAGAGCTCCCGGTAGCTTCTCTTTCTGTCCTTTAGGAGAAAAGCACCCCTGCCGTCACCCCAACCCTTCCCAGAGAGAGGACCCCAGGCTGCTGTTGAAACACCTGGCAAATGCATTTGGCGATTTGAAGTGAAGACTATGAAAACGTGAATTACTGTGACGAAATTATACCAGCCAGGTTTGAAAATAAATGGAGCATGCTCTGAATTTGATTGAAAGAAAAAAAAAAAAGATTCAAAAATCATTTGAAAATTGGGCTGCGGAAAAGAAATCCCCTTTCTCTGTTCCCTGCCCAGAGTTTTCTTGGTTCTTTTCTTCCCTCCCTGTCCAAATGCAGCTTATTTCCACTTTTGGGCACAAACCCGTGTCCCCTGCATCAGCAGGCGGACTCGCAACCACTGCGCCACCAGGGAAGCCCCCCATCCTCCCACTGATTTCTTTAGTTTGAGAAACTAACGGAGGTGGAAATAGGTTTGTTTTGAGAAACCAAAAATATTCCAAACCATACAGGCTCCAAAAGAAATTGCAGTGCACTGGATTTTCATGGCCTCTACAGTTAGACTGAGGATTAGATTCTTTTTTTTTTTAACTTTTCTCCTTTAACACTGTTATTTCTTTCAGTTTTCCAGGAAATATTGCTGTGGCAGCATGATCTACTAAAGCAGATTTAGTTGTTGTCATAGACACTGTACTTACTTTTTAAAAAATTGAAATATAGTTGATGCACCATGTTATATAAGTTACAAGCATACAACATAGTGATTCATAATTTTTATAGGTTATATTCCATTTAAAGTTATTATAAAATATTGGCGTATTCCTTGTGATGTACAACATATCCTTGTAGCTTATTTATTTTATACATAAGAGTTGGTACCTCTTACTCCCTTATCCCTATCTTGCCCTTCCCCCTTCCCTATCCCCACTGGTAACCACTAATTTGTTCTCTATATCTGTGACTCTGTTTCCTTTTTGTTATATTTGCTCATTTGTCTTATTTTTTAGATTCCACATGTAAGTGATATCACACAGTGTTTGTATTTCTCTGTCTGATTTATTTCACTTAGCATAGTACCCTCCAGGTGTTTTATGAATATTGGGGTGCATGTATCTTTTCAAATCAGTGTTTTTGTTTCTTTCAGATAAATAAGGGTTAGGTTCTTGATCAGCTACACAATAACCATGTACCAAATGAAATTACATGACATATTGGTGTTCATGAAATATTACCTTTAAAAGATGCAAATTGGTTAAGAGTGAGATCTTTAGAGTTCATCTTCCATCTTTGGAACTCACTGGCAATATAACCTGGGGCAAATTATTTAACCTCTCTAAGCCCCAGATTTTTCAAATATATTAAATAGAAGTTTAAAGTTTAGCTCACAGTATAAGGCAAATTCCAACTACTCAAAAAGTCATAATTTTAGAAAACATTATTTTAAACCACTTTCAGATTTATAAAGATAATTATCATATTTTTCTATTAACAAATATATAGCTCTACCTCAAAGTATTTGTTTTACTGGTTTACGGGGAATTTGTTAAAAAAAACAAAATAAATGTGTTTATGTTTAGTTATCCAGTTCGTTTTAGCTGGAGTGTTTGTTTGGAGCAATTGAATTAAGGATAACATTGTACTGGTCAATAAGACATGACCACAAAAATATTTCTGTCCCCAAATGTAACTAAACCATGTCACCCTACACAAGAAAATCAGCTGCTCCATAGGTCCTTGGTGAGGCTTCTCAAAGTCAACAAGAGAGAGGTCTCAGTGCAATTAGGATTTTGGCGAGCCAGTGGGAAGCTTGCCTGGTTCTGATAGGAGCCTGGGGGTGGGGGTGGAGGTGAGGGGGAAGTGAGCGCTGTAGGAGACCAAAACCAGACAGCCATGGCGGGGGCAGCCTGCCCCATCAGCCAGCGCCTGGAGACCCAGTCCGCCCCATGGCTTTCTGTTAGCAAAGACACAATAATGACAGGCCCTGAGCCGATGTTGCCTGTACCTCAGCCACATTCACCCCAAGATGGAGCATGCTCAAGAGGTAAGAGAGTCTGGTCCTGGGAACAGAAGCAGGAGACTGGGAGACAGCTAGTGGCAATCCCTCTTCTTTTCTTTTACTTACTTGTCTGGTGTCAAGAGTTTGCATTTTGGTTGATACCCACGGATAAATGAGATAAAAGTGTGCAACATTAGGCAACATCTATAAAGAATGAACTTCATGTGATGTTAAAGAAACTCTGGATTCTGCAAAGTAGGAATTTTATGTTATTATTTTCAGGGAGGAACTGAAAATTGAAGCACCGAAGCACTCAACTCATCCAACCCTCTTTCTCTGTACCGTGTGCCCTTGGCCACCCGTGAAACTGTGTGCACATGTACACACATACACTCACACACGTGCACACAGACACACCCTTTCAGCAACTCTCCTAAACCACCTCAGGTCAACAGTGGCCTATTTCACCTTTCCTACGAGGCTAATAATTCCAGGCGGCCACCATCTCTATTCTCTTACTGTCATCCACCGGGCACATGGTGGCCCCCGCCCTCTGTGACATGTCTATTACAGCAGAAACTAGCACTTGCTTACTTTTATTCCGTGGGCTTGTACTCTGCCTGACACACAGTAGGCATTGTTTAAAGCAGGGAGGGAAGGAGGAAAAGGGAGGGAGGGAGGGGAGGAAGGAAACGTTTTACAGTTTAATTAACATTAACTGCCTCAACATCAGTCATTATCTTGTTTCTTTTCTCATTTTTGTTCTAATTCCAATTTCCCAAGGGGAACAAGAGAGTCAAAAGTAAGATCAAATAATTTATTGCTCAAAATAAATGTATTTCTAAAAGAAAGTCTACAGACATAAAAATAGATGCTATATTATCCATATTCATATGAACTATAAAAGTCAGAATTCTGTTTCAATTACACCACAAAATACTGGCTGAGTAAATATGTACAGTAGAAAACTGCACCACTTTAAAATAAAAACTGTTTTAATAGAATATTCAATTGCATGGAAAAATTCTCACAATATATCTTTACGCGAAGAAAAGCAGATTGTACAACAAAATGTATAGTAGATCCCAATTTTAAATACATATATGAAATATATATGTGAAAGAATGGAAGGGTGTATCCCAGAATGTTAATAATAATTATTTCTGCATAATGAATGATAAGTGATTTTTATTTTAACTTTATCCTTTATACATCGTCCCCAAATTCTTGCAAAATTTGCAAGTATTAAATTTATAATCAAAAAGGAAACTATTTCAAGAAAATAAAAGCCATATGAATACTAAAATGAGAAAGAAATTATTTAAGAAAATCTCTGCCTGCAAGTCAAGATTCCTAGAATGTGATGGTTAGTACCAGATGCTGTAAAGGCAAGAAGGGTTGTTATAATTATTGTTTTCCAGACCAAGATTCCCAGAAACTTCCATTCCTGGCTGAGTGATTTCTGATGCCTCTCTACAACCAACCAAGCTCTTAATTTTACTGCTCATTTTCCAAGCAAAGCTGACCACGATCCAGGGAAAGAAGAGGACTTTATACTTCTGCAAACTGCAATGCCACCACAGCTAGTTTTGTTGCTCTTGTTGTTGTTGTTGCCGTTATTGTCTGCTTATTTGTATGTTTGTGAGCCTCACACAGGGACAGGAAGCCATTAAAATAGAGACCTCACTGTTCGGAACCGCAGGAAGACACGTCTCTGGGTATACCATGATAACATCTGCTTCTAATTGAGATGATTTATCAAAGTGGCTATCAGCAGGACGGGTCAGCAAGAGCATAAATCTAATACAAACACTTTCGGCTCTGAGCCTGGAAACAAAAGTCTCGTCTTGTTCCTGAGGTTAAGTCGCTGGCTGGCTGAGCCCACGTAAATCAATTAATCTCTTCATAACTCAGTCTCTCCATCTGCAAAGTGGAATGCATATTAGACGTTGATTACCAGTTTGTATCTCTGGTCACAGAGACACTTCTCTTCCACTCATTTATTCTTCCAATAACTGTGGATTGAGGGCTTCCAATGTGCCACGAATTAATCCTCCAAGCCCCCTGTATCCAACATTCTTCTCTCCCCACAGACAGGCTGCCTGAGGACTCCTGGGCGCCCACTAACCCTGTGCCCACACTGCCTGTCCCTTAGGCCACCAAGGTGGAAATAGAGGAAGAAAGGGAACACGGGAGAAAAGCACAGGAGGTGCCTGACGCTTGCTGGGTGTGTAATAACTCAACAGATGACCGTAGTTAGGTAGAACAGGGTTGGTTTTTCACACAACATCACCAAATAAGCTGAGAGTCATGCTACCATCAGGGTGCTCAGTACCTGGAAATGATTAAAGTCTTTCTTTTGTTTTCTTTTGCATCCGTTTGTTTGTTTAATTTCCTTGTCTTTGTTTTGGCTGTGTCACTAGGACTGACTGAAGGTCAAAAGCAAATACACGATAAACATAAAGATGACCCCACAAGCTGCAGCAGGGTCAAAAGAGGGATGACTTGGCTTCTTTTCAAAAATGTTAGAAATACTTCCCTGGTCTCACCAGCAGGAGATGAGAAGTTTCGCTCTCTTCGGGAGGTTCAGCTGCGCAAGGAGATGCTGACATTCCCCAAGCAATGAGGCATCTGCAAATACTGGTACCCATGGCTTAATAGCTCAAAAGAACCCTGGTCTTCAGATTTAAAAAAAAAAATCAATTCTGAGATCTCCGAATTCTTTATAACAGAGCTGGGGCTGCCATATGCGCTCTGAGTCATAGCATCAGAGCAGCGAGAGCCCTCTCCTTGTAAACAACGTGGAAGTTTGATACCAGTTCAAATGGCGGCACATAGCCTGGCCCAGGGTGGAGCAAGCCGCATTTCCAGGATGTGTCTGAAGCAAGTAGGACTGTGGCCTGTTTGAAGTTTGTCTCATTTTTCACATTTTTCTTTTTTGGGCAAATCCACCCCAAGCAGGCAATTCCCAAGCTTTAATTATAAGCAGTAAGGACTCTTCCCAAATATTTCCCTGAATAAGGGGACTGGAACACAGGTGGAACAGCAGCATTCACATGTGTTGTGTACACCAGTTCCTATAAGCAGGAAAGACTTCATGTAGTGTTGCAGGCAGAGCAATGGGAAACAAAAATGGATCACTACAGGATGGTGGCCAGCACTGATCTTTACATGAAAAGAACTGAGCTAAGAGTTACACCAGCATATAATAACAGTCTACACTACTAGAAAGCAAAATGTGTGCATCTGTGTTCAAACAGCTTTGTTCACAACAGCCAAAAGGTAGAGGCAACCCAAATGTCCACCACCAAATAGATAAAGAAAATGTGGTATAGACGTTCCAATACAATGGAATGTTATTCAGTCCTAAACAGGCACGAAATTGTAACGCATGCCACACTATGGATGAAACTTGAGGACATTACGTTAAGTAAAATAAGTCAGTCACAAAAAAACAAATGCCGTATAATTCCACTTATAAAGATGCCTAGAGTATTTAAATTCATAGAGACAGAAAGTAGATTGGTGGTTGCCAGGGAAGGGGAGAATGCAGAGTTATGGTTTAATGGGAACAGAGTTTCAGTTGGTACAGGAAAGTTCTGGGAATGGATGATAGTGATTGTTGTACGACAGCGTGAATGCACTTAATGCCACAGAATTTTACACTTAAAATAGTTAAAATGGTAAATTTTACCTTATGTACATTAACCACAATAAAAAACCTTGATAGTCATAGAACGTCTTTACCCAAAGTTAGAGTAATAAATTCTTTTGACCGTGAAGATTTCTGTAAACAAAGACAGTCCTCAATGATGATCATGTGTTGCCTGTAGCAATGATGTCTTTGTATCTGTTCATCTGCATGCTTTCATACAATCAGGGTGAGAAGGTGTTGAAATGACCAACCAGGACGAAGGGTGAAGTCTTTGGCCATAAATGAAAAAGGAATTCTTTGCTCCTAAAAACTTGAAGCCATTCCATGCCCATGAAGACTGAATCTCTGATCTTCGTTGGTTTCTTTGCACCACATACTACTATTCAACCACCGTTAACATCAAGCAGCATTGCATGAGCACCTACAGTATACAAGCCACTGGTTTAACCACAGTGGAAATTATAAACAGACATGAAATACAGTCCCTGACTTCTAAGACATAACAGAGTACTTGAGACAACGAAAGACATATGAAATGATAAATACCAATACAGGATAGCATTTAATAAGCCCGAATCAACTAAGCAACTCTGAGAAATAATAAGAATTTATAAAATGGGGGGGGGGAGCTAAATATCTTCTCCAAGGTCATATAGCAAGACTATAGGCACTACATTTATTTTTGCACTAATAATATCTAATATGTATTGAATCTGTCCTGTGCCAGGGACTGTGGCAATTATGACATTATCTCATTTATTCCACATTAGAACCTGTCCAGGTAGTTGTTATCATCATTCAATACTACAGATGAGGGAAAAATGTTCAGTGAGGTTAAATAACTGAGGCACACAGCACAAATGGGAAAACTGGGTTCTCATCCAAGTCTCACTCCATGTCCTGTGTCCTTAACTTCCACTCCCTACTGAACTTGTAGTATCACGCTGTAGGTCTGATTTCCTTTTTTACACCCTTTAAATGTGACTTTGAAAACAAAAATATATGACTTTGAATTGCCGTTTGGCTACACAAAATATAAAATATTTGGCAGTTATAATTGCCAAGTGTGTAAACTATGTTAGTCGTCTAGAGCAAATGATGTTTGGATTTGGATACCCAGTTACATACGGAGAAAAAAAAGAAACGAAAATCCCTAGGTTGTGATTTTGTACCATAGAATGGCAATTAGCATTCCAGGAATCACCCCTGCTAATTAATCATGGATGTCACTGATTGCTTTAGGACACGTGGATAAGAAACTGCTTTTAATATCCAATTCCATATTAAGGGTAGTCCTCTTCGTGATTCTAGGAGAAAAGGTAGGTATTAATATCTTTATAATGACATCCATTTATAATAGTGTATAGAGAGAGCCTACCATTTGGAAGTTGGAATGCTGACTTTAAAAGGCCTCTGGAGACTGGCCTCTTGCTTTCAAAAGATTCAGTCCAAGGTTTCTGGATTCCTACATCTCACCACCAAGAAGAGTAAGCATTCTTTCACAGCAGCTTTTTACTCCTAACGTGATACCATCAGCAGTGATCACTAGAATGTGCAATTTCGGTCATTTTTGTAACAGTGAGCATCCACTTGTGCTGATTCATCCACAGATTTTCCGGCCAGATGCCCCACTGGCAAAGCCCTGGAGCCTTCCCCTCATTAGTCCTCCGCTCCAGCCATCCGAGGTAATTCCTTCCTCTCCTCTCTCCTGAGCTGCTGGTTGCAAACAGAAGCTACCCAAGGAATAAACAAACCTTTGGGAATGAATGAACCGGCTGCTCTGAGGTACGTGTGGGAAGGGTCTGCAAAGGTCAGAGCTTGACCTTGGGAGGGGGCTGCCTTCTTCGGCCCCTGATGCCTTCCCTTGGGCAGGGTTGAGAGCAGGAAGGACAAGGTCGCCAACGAAAGGAAGAAAATAAGGGAAACACTTGCTACTGTGGAGAAAAACCATCTATGTGTTTCAAAATCTATTTCTGTTCCAATTTGGTTTAAGTACTTTGTTAAGTACTTGTTTATTGTAGTAGGATTCAGAGACAAGTTTTTAAGTGAGCTAGACTTTTGAGTCTCACTGCTAAGTGAACAAAGGGAGAAATAATGCAATGTGTGTGTGTGTGTGTGCAGCCATGCATGAAGATTTTTTTTAATCAGTAAAATCATGTTTTAGCCCCAAAGGTTTCAAAGGTCATCAGTGATTGGGGGGTGATAGTGAAGTGAGGATTGCTGAAAATATGCTACCATGCCTTGCATTGTTGTCTTGCAACTTTGCCATGAAAGATACTACGGGGTCGGAGCGGGATCGGAGCCTGGAGAAGAGAAAGGAAATCAACTTGCAGTGAGTACTTACTGTGTGCACAGGTGATTCACTTAAGGTAGCGTATGACATCCCCCAAAACACCTTTCAAGTTAGTATTGCTATCTCCATTTTCTGGTTATGGAAATGGAATCCCAGGAAGGTTAACTTATCCAATGATCCATGGAAAGTAAGTGGTTTAGAAGGAATTTAGACCAGGTGTTTCCACCTTTACCCAGTAGGGGGAGGCTAATTAAACAGGAAGAGAGAGAAAGCCAAAAAAGGTGTCCGCTTCTCTGGGCCCGTGAGCCATGGCCGCTGAGCCTGCGTGTCCCGAGCCTGTGCTCTGCAACAGGAGAGGCCACAGCAGTGAGAGGCCCGTGTCCCGCAAAAAAAAAAAAAAAAGATAGAAACATAAAATGACAGCTTGTGAAGATCAAAGATGGCCACTTTTATTTTTTTCTTTTACATTCTTCCCATCTAGAGTTGGGCTTATGACCACTCTTGGACTAGATTCCCTTGAATCTAGGTGAACTTGACTGCTTGACCAATAGAGTATGGCAGAAGTGGCTCTGTGTACATTCCTCAGCCCAGACCTTAAAAAGATTGACAGTTTCTTGGAACCTAGCCACCATGCTGTGAGGAAGCCCAAGCAGCCCCGTGCAGAGGCTCAAGTAGAGAGAAGATGAGGCCCTCAGCCACAACCCCAGCCGAGCTCCCAAAGGACAACTCATGTCAAGTATGTGTCAGTCACCTTAGAAGTGGATTCTTCGACCCCATCAAGCCACCTCAGCTGATGCTGTCTTCAGCAGAGATAAGCCATTCCCTCTGAGTCCTACCCAAATGGCAGCTTTGTGAGAAAAATAAATGACTGTGGTTGTTTGAAGCCACTCAATTTCTGTGTGAATTATAATTCAGCAATAGATAACAAAAACACATTTCATTGCATCCTTAGCATTTAATAAAATGTGAAATTACATAGATAATTGTTTTTATCTTGTTTATCGTCTGTCTCTACCACTAGAGCATCAGCAGCATAAGGACAGGAACTGCGTCTATTTGGTTCATCTCTCTATACACAGCAACAAGCACGGCGCCTCACCCAGAAGAGCTGTTCAGTAAAGTCGTTGTTAACTGAATGAATGAATAAAGCCTCTCTTCAGGGTATCTTCTGGTATGTCAATGATCCTTGCGGAATGTGTTGGCCAGTACTGGGTCAGTTCACTAGGTGACATCAGAGCATGATTTTCTGCAAATACTTTCCCCATCTATCAGTGCAGCCCGAGATCAAATGAGCTGTTTTGGCAACCACACTCTAAGCTTGACTCTCGTCATGCTTTCAACTCAAATCCCTGAGCCTTTTTTTCTATATGCTACTCCTAGATGTAGTTTCCCCTTTCTGTATTTATGCTAGTCCACACCTGGCAGGTGCCTTTAACTGTTCCCTCCCCACCCTTGCCTAAGGTCATTGCAACAGATTAAAAACCCTGCAGCAACCATCAGTACGGGAACTGCCCTGGGCTCTGCCTGCAACCTGCCTCCTGCACCCTCTTTAAGGATTCTCTGTCACAGATCTCTATCTGGCTGGCTTTGTAGCCAGATGCTCCCTCTCTCCCTAACCTCTTTGCATATTACTCTGTGGAATGGCTTGGCCAACTTTTGATTCATTATCTCCCTGAGACAAGGTCACCCTGCCCTCTATACCCCCATCCCCCATGCCCGAATACCACCCTCAAGTCCTGGCTTCAGAACCCAACCCTTCTTCTTCTAGGAGACAAGAACTACCAATAGTACAGGGATGTGTGTGTGTGTGTGTGTGTGTGTGTGTGTGTGTGTGTGTGTGTGTTTATTGGACTCAAGTGTGAGACTTTGCATTTACCCTTTTTGCAATCTATCTTGTTAGATCTCACCCACTGTTCCAATGTTTCTGGATTTTTATTCTGTCATTCAATGTATTTGCTAAACTCCTCCTGCTTCCCATAATCAACTAAGGTGATCAGTGTGCCATGAATGATCTCATCCAAATCACTGATAACAGATACTGAACAGTACAGATTAAAGACAGACCCTCTTCAAACATCTTCCAGGATGAGGAAGATCCTTTAACCAGCAATCTCCAGGAACTAGTGGTTCCAACCGTACTGCCGAAACACAGGATCATCCCATCCACACGATCCCTCAAATTCACAAAAGATTTTGCCAACTGTCTTACTGAAATGTAGCAGTTTGATGCTCACGTAGCTCTTGCACCATGCGTACAGGCAGCACAGAGCTAGGAATTGGAAATACTCCTGTGAGAACTGGGACCACCATTAACTTTACCCCCATCTACCCACTAGGAAAGAATGTGGCCAGAGACCAAGGTTCAGAATAGTGTGTGCTGAGCTGTCTAGACTAAAGAGGGGTCTCTGGTGACACCTGGAAACAATCACTGCCTGCTCGATCCTGACAAGCTCTCGCCCACCTCTCAGAGAGCCACAGAGCATCCAGATGGACTCCCCTGCCTGCTCTGGTTGGATTTCTTGAGGACGACAGATTGATCACATACTCATATGGCTGTAGTTCAAAGCAGTGAGTGAAGCAGCAAGGTGCCTGAGGGAGAGGATGCCTTTCTGCCAGGGCAAGAACACAGGTGGCTATAAACTTCGAAGTATGAACCCCAAAACGCTACTATAATGGAGTAGAAATGGGGAAAACCATTCAGGGAAGTCAGTAGTAGCATTTGAAAGCATCTTGCACTATAAAGGAAGGAAAGATAAAGGAAAAGATTACTTCCTCTAGAGAGGAGTGGGAAAGCCACCTTTAATCTGACCTTCCTGGGCCTCTGTCTCTAAAAGAGATGCCTCTAAAAGCTGAGAAATGAGAAAGAAAAAAAAAAAAGCAAGCTATTAACTACATTATGGCTTATTGGTTTTATACCGACATTTTTATTGATTTTTCCCCATTGACTAGGTCATACTGGTTAATGATTGATACATGTTTTTCTTAACACAGATATCAACAGCCAAAGGAAAAGACCAGAACATTCTTCTACTGTTTGAGGAGTTAAAGACTTAACGTACTACAAATGCATCTTCTTCTTAGGTGAGCAGCTATGATGACCATTTGGGGTGAACAGTATGAAAAGTGTGGGCAAAGACAGTCAGAAAATGATCAGGACCCAGAATCTGTAGCCCAAATATATTTTATCTGACTTTCTATGGTACATCCAATTTGACTCTTAATTAAACCCACAAAAAGTAGGACCATTCATTCTCCAAATTCCTAGAAAAAATAACTGCAATGTTTTGTGGGAAAAAATCAATTTTTCTTTATTAACTGAGAAGAAATAAGCATGAATCTTTTAACTACACAAACATGGAAGAATTATAGATACCAAATATCAGAAGGCATGAATCCAAACCACTTTCTGAAAATATCAAGGACAAACATACCTCTGCTCATTCATTCAATAAGTACTTAGTGGGCATTTATATGTGAAAAATCCATCACTAAATGCTTTGAGGGAGATGCCAAGGCATACAAGAAATCATCCTTCTTTTCCAGAATTGTAAAATATTTTTATAGAGGTAAGATAAACCCAAACATCTATAACAATAGAAGAATTGTAAAGGATAGCACAATGTTATCAAATAATGTTTGTATTATTTATCTGCTGCTATACAAAAAATTGCCACTAACTTAGCCCCTAAACAACACACATTTATTATCTCATAGTTTTTGTGGGTCAGGAATCTGGGCATCACTTAACTGGGCCCTCTAATCCAGGGTCTCTGACAAGGCTGCAATCATGGCTGGGTTCTCATCTGAAAGCTCATTTGGGGAAGAATCTGCTTCTCAGTTTACCTATGTGGTAGATGGCAGGATTCAATTCCTTTTGGGCTGTTGGACTGAGGGGCTCAGTTTCTAGCTGGCTGTTGACTGGAGGCCACCCTCAACTCCTTGCCATATGGGCTTCCCAAATTGGGAGACTTGTTTCATTGAGCCTGCAAGGAAGCATGTCTTCTAGCAAGATAGAAGTCCCAAGCTCTTTTAATCTGATCATGGAACTGACAACCCCTCAAGATTGAGATATCCTATTTTTTAGAAGCAAGTTACTCCAGGAGAGGAGATTACACAGGACAGTGACTATCAGGAGACAGGCATCATGAAATGCCACCTTAGAAACTACCTACCACAATGAAAAATTGCAAATGTAAGTACTAAAAAAAAAAAAAAAAATCTGCCATTCAAGTTTGGTCAACAATTTTTCCATATTACATAAGGTGTTTAAATACAGGAGAAAAAGAGGAAAATCTTAGTAATCTTTGTTGCCCGCTGGAATTGGAAAGACAAGGATCACAGCTGTCCTACCGGTGGCCTCAGAAGGGGGAACAAACAGGAAGGAAAGGACTGGGGGCTGGGGAGGAACAAGCCTTTACTGGTGCTGCTCAGACCAAGTACTGCAGAAGCACAGAAGCCACCACCTATCCACACAGCTCCGCAAGAGCATGCCCGTGGACTTGACCCCGTAATGCATCTACTAGATGTAAGAAAATGGAAGCACTTCATTGCATTGTCAGAAAAGTAAACATTTGGATTGAAAATGAGAGGCCAAGACACTTTCCAAAGCCATCAGAGGATAAAAACCATCTACCCTCTTCAACCTAGAGCAGTCATTTCCACCTAAAAAGACTGTGTTGCATAGACTTCTCACGACAATTCCTTGGTGTTATTGTCAACAACTGAGTCTTGTGAAAATACAAAATTCAGAGGAATACTTATATTTTCATTTCATCTTGCTATGTCTACTATTTAAATGAATAACACTTGGTCCCCTATGCACTGCTTCTTTGAAATTTGTATTTTAAAAGCTAACCTCTCCATCTCACTTGCTGCTTTCAGGAGTTCTAGCATGTATGCAATGAATAAGGGGTGGAGTTGGATGGATATGACAAGCCAGGTCCACAAGTAACAAGTTGAAAGCAGCTACTCCTCTATTACCTTTAGAGGAGAGGGTAAGGGGAAGCCTTTGTTTCCCTTCCTTCTCTTCTGCTCCAAGGGGAACATGCTAACAGAGAATAACGCCTCACTGCACTAACTATACCAATGAATTACTAGTGTCAGGTTGCCACTTGAGCATCTTATCCAGGTCTGAAAGGAGAAATCCTTCTGTTGGCTCCCCTTTCTCTACCAGATTCCCCGAAGGATGAAGATTTTTATCTGCATAGAGTAGTAAGTCTTGACTGTCCCTTCACATCATGACAATTATTATCAAATGCAAGGGTCAGTGAAACATGCAGTGAAAGCAATTTCCCACAACTTATTTTTAGTGTCATGAAATGGAACCTAAATCCATTATTGGTAATATTCCCATTAAGGGTCATATGTAATTTTGTTTCTCCTTCTGTTTCCCCTCTTTCTGTTCTCCCAGTCTCTCTCCTTCCTTCTCTCCTGACAATCTTTAAGACAAAGTATCATTCTCCCCAAAGAGTGATGATGGCCCGTGGAGGCTGCCATGCAGAGCATGCAAAGAAGTCGATGTGTCCTTTAAGTACTAGGGTATAGGTCCAGGAATCAGTATTTTTTTATTTATTTATTTTTTCTTTATTTTTGGGAAATCGGTATTTTTTAAGTTTCCTGAGTAACGATTCTACTGTGTGGCCAGGGTCAAGAGCATCTTCCATACTTGGTCTGACTCTCTGTGTTTGGTCTCTATACTTGAAGGAGTAGAAAGAGGAAAAAGTTATGAATGTCAGAAAGACACCAACTATACCGATTTATCCTTAATACAGTTCGGTGAGAGCTGTGGATGTCAAACTGGCACAGATTAGCATCACCTAAGGAAGTGTTTTAAACCCTATGTCCTGCCCCACACCAGCCCCATTAGGTGGGAACCTTAGGAAACGGGACCCAGGTTATTCTCCCAGGACGGCTCCCAAACAGACCTGTTCCTCTTCCTCTTTCTCTAAGACCAACTTCCCTTCAGTACTTTGTAAAGATCTCCAGGTGACTGTGGAATGCAGCAAGGCTGAGAACTACTAACTGAGGACCATTTCACTTTACAATCTAACCAAGCATGACCATTTTGAATCAAGTCTATCTACTTGAACATAAATGCTAACAACTGCCTAGCCTTCAGTTCTGTGCACTTCAACAAACTTCTACAGGACTCAGTACCAGTGTGTCAGGAGATGGGGATGCAAAAGCGATGACAGCCTCTGCCTTCTAGAAACTTAGAGTCTAGGAAAGGAGACAGACATAAATACATTGTGGTAAATGCTTTGATAGACAATAAACAGGGACTTAGGAAATACAGAGAGGGGTATTCAGTTCAAGGTGGTGGTGACAGGGGAGAGGACAAGAAGAATGGCAGTAAAAGAACAACTTTAAAAAAATTTTTTATACAATCTTTAAAGGTTACTTTCCATTCACAGTTATTACAAAATATTGACTATATTCCCTATGTTGTACAATGCATTCTTGGGTCTAACTTATACCCAATAGTTTGTGGCTCCCATTCCCCCACCCCTATATTGCCCCCCCAACTGGTAACCATTGGTGTGTTCTCTGTATCTGTGAACCTTCTTCTTTTCTGTTTCATTCACTAGTTTGTTGTATTTTTTAGATATATATATAAGTGATATATATAAGTATATCATACAGTATTTGTCTTTCTCTGTCTGACTTATTTCACTTAACATAATGCCCTCCAAGTCCATCCATGTTGCTGCCAAGTGGCAAAATTTCGTTCTTTTTTATGGCTGAGTAGTATTCCATTGTGTGTGTGTGTGTATACATATATATATATATATATATCACATCTTCTTTATCCATTCATCTGTTGATGGACACTTATGTTGCTTTCATATCTTGGCAATTGTAAGTAATGCTGCTATGAACATTGGGGTGCATGTATCTTTTCGAACGAGTGTTTTTGTTTTTTCTGGATATATACCAGGGAGTGGAATTAGCTTCTTCAGGACAGCTACATGGAGTTTTCAAGCTGGCCACACACAGAGGGTGTCCTAGGTAGAGGGAACAGCTTGAAGGAGCCAGGAGGTGTGGAAGTCCGTGATGCATAAACCTCCAGAATGTGGTGTAAGCCTGCAGAGAATAGAAATGGGGCCAGAGTGGGAGGCAAAGCCCTAGTTAGAAAGCAAATAACAGGCCATATGCAAGGGCTGGGCTTTATCCATTGGAAAAGGGTGCACAGAACATGCAGGGGAGGGCTGGGATCAAGTCTTGATTTTAAAGAGGAGACTCTAGCGGCATCTTGTTGGAATTTGAGGATCATAACAACTAGCAAGAGATAAATTACAAGGGCTGAACTATGCCCATGGCAGCAGGAAGAGAGAGGAGAGGGTACCTGGACATCTTAGGACTTGTAGCCGACTCAATGTGTCCTGGCTTTCTGGACTGAGCAAGCAGGTGAATCAGTGGTGAATTGTGTATTAAGTGAAGAAGGGCACCTCTGAGGGGTGCTGGTCCCAGGAAGAGATGAAGCCTGTGCACCTTCTTAGAAGACCTTCGTGATTATCCCAGTTATAACATGTGACTGATTTTCAGAGACACCCCAAGGCCCGAGTTGCAGCTGCTACTGCAGAGAGCTTGGCTGAGTGCCTCTTTATCTCCTTGACTCTGAAAGAAAACCGTAGAGCCATGTTGGGTGGCTACTGGAATTCTTGATTATGTTTTAGGATGACCACCCTTTTTTCAACCAGAACTCAGATGAGCCAAAAAAGAATTGATGCTTCGATGATGCTGGAATTTTGCTTTACATCCTGTCCCTAATCTCAGAGTTCTAGGACCCAGGGCTCCTGTGATTCTCATCCAAAGAGAGGTTTTAGACTTTATGACCCCCAGCCCAGGGGAAAAGCAGGAGGCCTATTGGGCTCTGGATCACAGCTGGGTCCACATTATTTCTAGAGTAGAACTTGGTGGCTTTGGCAGAGCAGAGAGAGAATGCGGAGCCTGAGAGTCATACACCTACATCTTTAGATCCTTCTCCAAAGACTGGTTCTCTGGAGACAAGTTACCTTGAGCTGGATCAGACAGCCCCAGACCAGTCAGTAACCTGGAGAGTACCAACCACCCTCTCCTCCAGGAAAACAATGAGAATGGTGATTTAAAATGCTAGAAAGTGAATTAACTGCTCCCCAAATTCCATGCAACTTTCACATTCTGTGGTCACGTTGTATGTGTATGGTTGCTTTTTTTTTTTTCTGACAAATGCTAAAAATTTTGTCAAGGCAGAGAGAACTACAATTATGCCTTGTTACACTGACATTATTCACACTAGCTAATGATTAACTCCCTTTGACACTGTAATGTTGTAGACAGCAGAGTTGAACAAACAGCTTCAGGGGGCCCAGAAATGAGTTCCACTACACTGGGCCAACTGACTTGGAAGAGCTCCAGTGCTATTTCCCTAGTTTAGACTTGTCCTAAGGGGCATTTCCATTTGGGGACCTGAAGTTCTGGAATTTCTTCCTCTTCCTGGTTCAACAAAACTCTAATTTATTGACCTTCAGGGCACAGTATAAGACATCTGTTAAGTCTGGCATTTCCTTGACCTACACAGAGAATTCTACTGGATAAAATAGTTCGCCTTTTTAAACTCCATGTTTTGTATTTACCATGTACATGCATCTAGGCTCTGATCCAAAGGGGGTGCCTTTTTATAAAACCAGGAAACAAAAACATGTTGCTTCTTTGTGTCAAAGCTGCACCCTTTGAAGTAGCACCTCAATGAAGTCCTCTCTTTCAGTGTGACAAAACTTTGGACAAATAACCAAGAATCCTTCTTGTACTGTACTTGGGGAAGAGATGAAAGTTTATTGAACAGCAAATATTTTGTACTTTGCATGCAAAAAAAATCAGTCCTGCAAGAACCTGAGAAAATTCCTGTATACAAGCCAAACAGTTGTTTCCTGAACACTGCCTAAGAGCTCATGCTCACCCTGGATGAAAAAGAGAATGAAATGTAAACAAGGAAAGGAAATAGAAAGGCTTACAAAGCTCCGGCCCTGCACATGCTCCAGCCTGAAACTGACAGCTGGGCAATGTCAGTCTCAGAGACGGAGGAAAGACAGGCTAAAGGTAATACTCCACTGTATGTATGTACCACATCTTCTTTATCCATTCCCCTGTTGATGGACATTTAGGTTGCTTCCATGTCCTGGCTACTGTAAATAGTGCTGTAATGAACATTGGGGTGCATGTATCTTTTTGAATTATGGTTTTCTCTGGGTATATGTCCAGTAGTGTGGGATTGCTGGGTCATATGGTAGTTCTATGTTTAGTTTTTTGATGACCCTCAATACTGTTTTCCATAGTGGCTGTATCAATTTACATTCCCACCAATAGTGCAAGAGGGTTCCCTTTTCTCCACACCCTCTCCAGAATTTATTGTTTGTAGATTTTTTGATGATGGCCATTCTGACCAGCGTGAGGTGATACCTCATTTTAATTTTGATTTGCATTTCTCTAATAATTAACTCCAAATGAGGGGTCACCTGTGTAACACAATATTGTTTCTGGTTCCCTATCACCTGCCTTTGCCAGAGTGGGGGATGTCCATTGGATTTAAGTTAAGAGAGGCCTGGGGGTAGATTTCTACAGTCCTTCCTTCAGCTAAAGAAAGAAGTGGGAAACTTGCAGGGCTGGTGGACTCCCAATCCCACTGTTTTATCAGGAACGAGCTTCACTAACTTCAAAAAAAAAAAAAAGCCAAGCTTTTATCACAAAATGAGAGATTTATTTTTTAGTATATCCAGATCAAAAGGGGGAATAATTCCAATTTGTTTATAGAAGATGCAGATATGCCTGGGGGTAATGATAAACTGAGATCTAGGTTTCATGTGGGATTTGAGCCTGCACAGCTTACAATAATGCCAGACTGTTTGCAATGTCTTTAATACAGACAATGTCCTCAGACCTTTCAAAGCCAGTATAACTGAAAATCACAGGCAGGAGAAGATTAAGCTGTTGGAAGGATAGAAAGAGATACATTTTCATTAACGTTTAAAGGAGCCAGGAAGTTGAAAAAGATGGCAAAAAGTAGACTTACAACTACATATAAGAATTTCAGGGGTGGACACATAACCCTCTTCATGCAACGTGTTCATTATCTAGTCATCTAAACTATGGATTGCATCAATGTTTGAAGAAAGAAGGAAGATATCTTGAGATAGTTTGATTTTTTCTATATGTCAGTATTGAAAAAAACCAAAATTATATACTCTTTTTTTTCAAAATTATATATTCTTAAATAAAACGTGATTATATATTTTTTGCATGTTTTCTAAAGTACAAGATAGAATCCATGGAGAAAGAAGAAAGGGAGCCTGTTGTGGTTCACATTAAATCACTAACAATAATAAAAAGTATTAAACTTAGTAAAGGGTCAAAGATACTGTCCCAGTGGGGCATTTGAGTTTAGATTTCCAACAGCGGCAATGAAACTGCATTGACCTGCCCATGCGATTTTTTTCTAAGAGCAGCTGCAAAGATTGGCTACAATCTACAGAGAGAAGCAGCGGCTAACTGGCCCCTGCCCAGATCCGAACCATCAGATTGGTTTTCACGGGCATCCTTAATTACACCAGAGTCATCCACCAAAACAGAGCAGGGCACCTCCTCGCTCTCTCTCTCTTTCATGTGGTTTTTGCTGATCAAATGCAAAGCAGTGCCAGATCCTTCTTAAATAGTTTAGCCTAAACCTTGTAACCATTTACAGTGGTAAGAATAGATTTGAAGCCAAGATTCATCTCACTTTCAGAGTTGTTTCAACTTTGTATGTTCTGCTCCAAATAGCAAGTTTTGGGTGGGATCAAGTTTTGGCTGCAAAAGGAATGAAAACAAGGAGGAATCTGATTGTGAAAGAAAAGATTTCCGTGAAAAATCCACAGATGTCTCGTTGGCTACAGCTGCCATAGCACAGACCTGTGGCTTAAACAACAGAAATGGATTTTCTCACATTTCTGGAAGCTGGACGTTCAAGATCAAGGTGTCTGCAGGGTTGGTTCCTTCTGAGTCATATTTCCTTGGCTTGTAGATGACAGTCTTCTCCCTGGGTCTTCACATGGTCTTCTCTCTGAGTGTGTCTGTGTCCTAACCTTCTCTTCTTGTAAGGACTCCAGGCATACTGGATCAAGTCCACCCTAATGAGCTCCTTTTAACTGAACTACCTCTTTAAAGACCCTAACTCCAAACACAGTCACATTCTGAAGTACTGGGGTCTAAGACTTCAACACATACATTTGGAGATGCATTTCAGGGGGATGCATTTCAGGCTAGAACAACAGTTAAATAACTCTAATATCTCCACCAGGGACTACTGCAAGCAAGAAAGAGAATCACAGGCACAAAAACTTGGAAAACTGCATGTGATTTCTTTGAAACAATTCAATATGCCATGCATGTAGCTAAAAGTTACCTGCACTTGAGGTGGAAAAATTCAAGAGCACGGCTTCCCACACTCCACCCCCGCCCCAGAAAGCCTTAAATAAATCCCTGAAATTATATTAGAGATTTTCAGAATGAGACAGGGCCACAAAGAATCATGTTCCATCCTTTCTCCAGGTAAAGGAGGTAAGAATTTGTTGATCTACACAGATCCCTTCTTATGGCCCTTGAGAAACATGAATGACACCTAGCCTAGTACCCGGCATGTAGAGGCCCCCTCAGTAAAATTTAATGGTATCGTAAGTATCTGGTTTGAAACAAACATGGGCTTTGTAATCACAAATATTACAAATAAACTGTTTCTAAGAACTCAGAAAATCTGTGCCTCCCTAAGGTCAGATGACTGAAACCCGTTTCAATTTCCTTCCCTGCTTCCCCTTTTACTATTAATTTACTAAATAAACATGTACCCAGCATCTACTAAATTCCAGAAACCACCCTAGACACTGGAGGTGGTCACAGCCTAGGAGACAAGGCAGACAGAAAAACACATGGGAAACCCAGCCACAGACAAAAGCTATAAGACAGGTGTGATAGTTACTTTTGTGTGTCAGCTTGGCTGGGCCACAGTTTCCAGATATTGAGTCAAACATTATTCTAAATCTTTCTGGGAAGGTATTTTGGGGATGGAATTAACATTTAAATCAATTGACTTTAAGTAACACAGATTACTCTCCATAATGTGGGTGGGCCTCATCCAATCAGTTGAAGGCCTTAATAGAACAAAGACGACCTCCCCCTGAGCGACAAGAAGGAATTCTTCCAGCAGATGGCCTTTGATTCAAAGTGCTCTTTTCTGAGTCTCCAACCTGCAGGCCTATCCATCAGATTTGGGGCTCATCACCCTCCACAATGGTGCGAGCCAATTGCTTACAATTAATCTCTCTCACTCTCTCTGGAGAATCCTGACTAATTAGGTGGATTTAACTTTCTTTACCCCTTCCCCCAAAATTACATGAGGTTTCACAGAGAAACTAAGATCTGAGTTGGATCTGTAGAAGAGAATACTTTCTAAGACCAGCTAGTTATAAATTTGATTGCAGACTAAGTCAAGTAGTAGTATTTCTAAAACCAGTTTCTATCAACCAGACAAATATTCTGGAATCCAGAGATCTCCATAAGGATTGTTTCTAGTTTTATGTTTCCATTTTGTAATCTTTATAAATATTAATGTGAGCATACTTGGTATCACCCAGATAACTGCATAATAATAGAGCACTTTCATGTAATTTAGCATCTCCAATCGCATTTATGTCTATGAAAACTTTGCAAGAAATGACACTAAAACGGTATCTATAAAGGATGTGATAGGAGAATTTAGACACCACATGGCACACCCTGTACTGCTTTGCTCAGTAGTTAGATTAAGGAAAGCAGAGGTACATGCATATAAACATACACACACACACAGATTCATTCACATGGGTTTTTAAAAAATTACTTTGATATTTCAATGTCTAGAAAATAGTAGATTAAACTAAAATAGAAATCCTTCACCTGCAGAACCTAGAAATGCTGCATAAAAATTGCATAGTTGAGCTTTGAAAGAAGAAAAAGAGAAACAAAAATGAGAGAGGGAGCAAGAAGGAAGGAAGGAAAGAAAGGAAGGATTTTAAAGAAAATGGTAAAGATGTCGATTATTTGTAGATTTTGTCTGATCAAATGGTCATTTTAAAAATTTAAGGATAGCCACTAAACAAATAGAAATCATATATGTAACAGAGGATAAAGTGAAGAATTTAAAAAAGTAGGAAAGCTAGTAAAAAATAAAGAAAAAGCAGGCAGAAAGCATAAAAGGAGACAGTAGAAATAAAATTTAAATATCAGTAATCTCATCCACATAGTAAATATCACCTACTAATCAATGTAAATGGATCAAACTCACCAGTTAAAAGACAGAAACTCTTGGGGACTTCCTTGGTTGCACAGTGGTTAAGAATCCACCTTTCAATTCAGGGGACACGGGTTGGTCCAGGAAGATCCCACATGTCGCGGAGCAACTAAGCCTGTGCACCACAACTACTGAGCCAGTATGCCACAACTACTGAAGCCCGTGTGCCTAGAGCCAGTGGTCCGCAACAAGAGAAGCCGCCACAATGAGAAGCCAGCACACCGCAACGAAGAGTAGCCCCGCTCGCCACAACTAGAGAAAGCCCGTGTGCAGCAACGAAGACCCAACACAGCCAAAAATTAATTAATTAATTTTTTAAAAAGACAGAAACTCTCAAATGGATAAATTTCACTCAAAGGAAATACAGGGGATTGTAGAACAAGATAAATGATATCACAAAAGAAAACACAGACTTCAAAAGTGCAGAATACGAGGCATTCTACAGGAAACTAACTTGTTTCTGAAATAAGTCAAGAGCATGAAAGAAAAGCGAACTGCTCTATATTAAAAGAGACCGGGTTTCCATGGTGGCGCAGTGGTTGAGAATCTGCCTGCTAATGCAGGGGACACGGGTTCGAGCCCTGGTCTGGGAGGATCCCACATGCCGCGGAGCAACTAGGCCCGTGAGCCACAACTACTGAGCCTGTGCTTCTGGAGCCTGTGCTCCGCAACAACAGAGGCCACGATAGGGAGAGGCCCATGCACCGCGATGAAGAGTGGCCCCCGTTTGCCACAACTAGAGAAAGCCCTCGCACAGAAACGAAGACCCAACACAGCAAAAATAAATTAATTAACTCCTACCCCCAATATCTTGTTAAAAAAAAAAAAAGAGACCTAAGAGACACAATAACCAAGCTAAATACATCGACCTTGTTTAGATCCTGATTAAAACTGCCAACTGTAAGAAAGCATGAGAAAATTGGAGGAATTAAATTGTATATTGGGTATATATGACAGTAAAGGATTATTATTAGTTTCCTTGAATTTGTTAATGGTATTTTGTTATGTTATAAAGAAAATGTTCATATTATTTAGAGACATGTGAAATACATAGGGTGAAATGACATGATACCTGGCAAGTGCTTTAAAATATTTTTGCAAAGAAAAGAAACACTTTTAAAGGGTTAGGGGAAGTAAATGTGATATAATCTTGATAATTAATGGATCTGGTTAATGGATGCATGGGTGTTCATTTTACTGTATTCTCTACTTCTAAATAAGTTTTTATAAAGTTTTAGTTCAACTATAAACTGTTCTCAAAAAACACTTCTAAAAGTAAATAAAACACAAAAATTTTAAATAAACTGATAGAAAGTGATATAACATTTATTAGCACACACCCATAGGAAGCTAGAAAAACTATATTCATATCAGACAACTAGATCTTAAAGCAAAAAACAAAAAATAGGGGGGAGAGTATAAAGAAGGTCTTTTATAATAATAAAAAGAACAATTAATGGGGGAGGTGCTGAACCTGCAAGTACCTAATAACATCACCCCAAAAGTACATGAAAGAAATATTGGCAGAGGCATGAGAAGTTGAAAATTGATAGGCAGAGTAGGAAACTTTAATACACTGCAGTGGGTTAAATCAAGACCTCCAAAAGACATGTCCCCATCCTGCCCCCCAAAATTTGTAAATGTGACCTTATTTGGAAAAAGAGTCTGTGCAGATGTAATTAAGTTAAGGATGAGATCATTCCGGATTATCTGGGTGGGTCCTAAATTCAGTGAGAGGTGTTCTTGTAAAATACAAGAGAGAAGACACAGACACAGACGAAAAGGCCACGTGAAGATGGAGTCAGTGGTCAAAGTGATGCAGCCGCAAGCCAAGTCAAGAGCCACCAGAAGTTGGAAGAGGCAAGGAAGGATTCTTCCCTACAGGCTTTGGAGGAAGCAGAGCCCTGCCCTCACCTTGATTTTGGATTTCTGGCCTCCTGAACTATAAAAGAATAAATTTCTGTTGTTTTAAGCCACCAAATTAATGGGTATTTGTTACGGTAGCCCCAGAAAACCAATACCTCTATCAATAGTTGGCAGATT
Source organism: Neophocaena asiaeorientalis asiaeorientalis (assembly GCF_003031525.2). Lineage (NCBI taxonomy): Eukaryota > Metazoa > Chordata > Mammalia > Artiodactyla > Phocoenidae > Neophocaena > Neophocaena asiaeorientalis. Next base: position 346,684 of record NW_020172633.1, on the reverse strand, counting down.
AAGCAGACCAAAAATAATGAAAATATATATTTGAACACTATAATTAGCAATTTTTGTCTAATGGGCGTCTGTGTAATTCTGCACACAATTATCCTTAAAAATACACATTCTTCGTAATTGCACAGGAACTGTCTATATGAATTTGAGCAATATTGTAACAGAAAATAATTTAAGTCAATATTGTAGAGCTGAAATCATTTTTGCCCTCAAAAAGAGCAGGTGCATTGCCCAAGTGTGAGAAAAATTGGCTTAGAACTTTCTGACCCTTTAATCTGCTGGAGACAGCTTGAATTCTTTGTGCTTAGAAGAGAATATAGTTCACTAATTAGCTACAAAGAAACAACTACACCCAGGCTCTTAGTTTTATCTATTTTGAAAGACTCTTACAGGAATTAAAATGTTCAAGGACACATAGATTCCATTGTTATTTCAAAGTAAGCACTCATGCTGGATTCATTGTCATCGTTACTAGCAGGATAACTACTCTTAAAGTAACTCCCCAGAAGCAAGAAGGTTTTTTTTCTTTTTTCCTTCCTGGTGTCGCTGATCAACCCTGAGGTTTCATAAGTAAATACATACAAAGTTAACATGCTTAAATAAATTTTGCATGAATCAGATCATATATTTTATATGCCTCTCACAAAACGAGGTAGGCTAACAAGTGTAACACATCGGATATCTGGGGGTGGGGAGGTAAAGATAATTTTCAGAAAATCGCCATTATCTATCTTTCTTAACTACTATACCAACGTGAAGCAAGAATCAAAACAGAAGGCTTCCCTGGTGGCGCAGTGGTTGAGAGTCCGCCTGCCGATGCAGGAGACGCGGGTTCGTGCCCCGGTCCAGGAAGATCCCACATGCTGTGGAGCGGCTGGGCCCGTGAGCCATGGCCGCTGAGCCTGCGCGTCCGGAGCCTGTGCTCCGCGGCGGGAAAAGCCACAGCAGTGAGGGGCCCGCGTAACCCAAAAAAAAAAAAAAGAATCAAAACAGAACAGTATGATGTGAGGGTACCGAATGCGACTGCCTTTTCCTTTCTTCTTGCATTGCATCATTTATACTGTTACCTCCTCGGGGCAAGGACTAGGTTGTTATTTTTTAGGGCACAATTCTTTTTAACCATGCAATACTTGTATACTTTCAGCTTGTAGAAATATTAGATGATAATTTTATTAAAGGAAAAAAACTCCTCGCCACTTCTGCAACCTATTGCGTCTCCTGGCCCCCAGTAAGGGAAGACATCTTTAGAGCTGAGTCCATTTGGAAGGAGGGATGTTTGCCCAGTGAAGCATGAAGTGTGTCCTAGGCTATCTAGGAGAAAGGTCACTGTGCCAGGGTTCCCATTTCATCAGCTGTACACTGTCACGGCATTTCCTGGAGGGATTATGTAATGGTTTTGGACGAAGACCTCTCTGGTTGCCCACTGTTCGTGAATAGTGAGCTTTGGAAGGGACAGGGAAGGCAGGAAAAGACAATTCCTTAGGGCAGCTTTGCAGACAGAGCCACGAAGTCTGACGACCCGTAAAATACTTTAAGTTCTAACCAGCTCTTGCACAGAGCGGTGTCAGAATCACATCTAACAGCGTGAGCCACATCTGCCAACAGACGACACGTGATGGGTTCTAAACTTCTCTTTAATTCTCACTCTTCCTCACATTGTGGTTTCTTTTCAAACTAGGTTGATTGCTTTTGAATCCCGAGCTTAGAGACTTATGCTAATGTGCGTGGCTGCCTTAAAGGAGTGGGATGACACCTGCCGAGAAGCCACCTCAAATGTTAGGGAAAATCAAACATCTTGTGCCAAATGTTCAGAACAGAAATGCGGTGCTCTAACTGCCCTTTCTGAAAACAGCGAATTGGTAAAAAAAAATCGTTTTTCCTTTCTTAAGAGATTGTCCCGGGCAATGGCTAAACAGCTGATTACAAACTGATACATAAATGCTCTTCCTTGATTTTTCAAGGGATGGAGCAGTTAGAACCAAAATCTTGAATTAATTACAGCATGTAAATGTTTCATGGATACACAGAAGCACATCCCTTTAGAGGCAGACATTATAAGCCAGGTGATGTTGATGGGTAAAGAGAGATGACTAGAACTTGTGCTGGGAGGAACAAGTGTAAAGGGCTGGCCCACCCCTCGAATGTTCTATAGACCCGTGGCTGCAGGGGTTATCCCTGCCTACCCCTTATCTGGATGCTTACAATGTTCTTCTCCAGTAGATTCTCAATATCACTGCCAAAGGTGAGGATATCAACTATCCTCACCTTTCCGAAAGCCTTACATTCATTTCCCATGGCCCTACGTATCAAGACTTCCATCTCTCCTTCAAGAAACTGGGCCCTACCCTCCTACAGAGATTTACAACCAAAATACCCTACACTTCAAAGCCCCTCAAGGGCCTTTCAGTGGGTTTCCTCCCCTTGTCTCCTCCCTTTCTTTGCCTGTTCTGTGCTCCCGTTAGCCTTCCCACCCAAAAAAAGGGAGAAAAAAGAAAGATGTGCGGCATCCATCAGACATGTTTAAGCCACAGTAACCTTGAACCACCAACTTATAGGCTAGCCCAGCCCTCTCCAAAGGTAAATCGTTTCTGAATCCTCTCTCTCCTCTTTGCGTCCTTTGTCAACTCCCTGAGAGCTTCTGCAGCCCCACCACATAATTCCTAGTCCCCTGTTATATTCCCATCTCACTCCCACCCCACTGGCTTTCCCTATTCTTCAGCTGTTCAGAGGGGGCCTAGCGGAGTGCTGGCGGGGGCGGGGGTGGTCTCCACATTCATAAGATAAACATGGCGTATCTCCCAAGGGGGACAATGGGTCTTCAACCAAAGACGGGTGGAATGAGGGGGAGGAATTCAGTCATTTATCTGAGTAATTTGAAACATTATTTCTGTATTAAAACAAACACGGATGTGTTATGGATTAGAATGCAAAAGCCACATGAATTTTTAAAATGAAAATGAGACTTCAAAGAAGTTTAGCATCTGTGGAAGGTGGCTCCTGCCAACACCGGTAGATCTCTCTGCTCATCCATTCTCACTTTCTTCTACCTGCCATGTGAGCAAAGACACTGGAAAACATCTGCCCAAATCCCAGGCTGCTCTCAATTTATTAGCAATTTCTTCATTCATCACATTTGCACCTACTATGTGCCAGACCTTGTGAATATAAATATGGTTTAAACGCAGCCCCTACCTTCAAGCAGCTCATAATTTAGAGAGACCAACATAAATAAGTAGCTACGAGAGAATGTAGTAAATTTTATAATAAAAGTATGTCCAAAAAGTTATAGTATCACACATAAGGTAGCAATTCACCACTTTGGACAGAACCAAAGAAGAGTTCAAAGTCTGGCAATCTGGCTATATTCTTTAAATTGTGCATATATTTCTACCATATCTTCTACCATCAGCAAAGCGTGCCTTAGGCATTACATTCCTGTGTCTAGCTAATTTACTTTGCACAGTACGAAATGCATATGGACCCTAACGTATTGTTTTGATGCTGGGAAATGGTATTGGTTAAACACATTATGTGTTGAACTGCATTTCTCCCAAAAAAGATATGTTATAATCCTAAACCCCAGTGCCTCAGAATATGACTTTATCTGGAAATAGGGTCTTCACAGAGGTAATCAAGTTAAAAATGAGGTCCTTAAAAAAAAAAAAATGAGGTCCTTAGAGTGACCCTAACCTAATATGACTGGTGTCCCTATAAAAGGGAGAATTGCGGACACAGACACGCAAAGAGGAAAGATAACAGGAAGAGAACCTGGGAGGAGACTGTGATGGGACTTGAGTGATGCATCTACAAGGCAAGTAACACCAAGTATTGCAGGCAAACACTGGAAACTAGAAGAGGCGAGGAAGGATTCCCTCCTAGAGCTGTCAGAGCACAGCCCTGCTGACACCTTGATCTCAGACCTCCAGCCTCCAGAACCGTGAGACAGTAAGTTTCTGTGGTTTTAAGCTGCCCAGTTTTTCGTTCCTGCTACAGCAGCCCTAGGAAACTAACACACACATGTTCTCCATTTCAGAGTAAGTTTATAACCTCTTTTCTGGAAGTAAACCTCAGCTTTGTCTTCCTCGGCAACCTTCTCTGCTTGAAGCTCGCCTCCAAGTAAATGTCTCTACGGCAGTGGTTCTCGAAGTGCTGTCTCTGGACCAGCAGCGAGAGCATCAGCAGGGAACCTGTTAAGAAAAGCAAACATGTCCTTCCCACTCCAGATCTACTAAACTCAGAAACAGTTTGAGCAAGCCATCTGGGTGAATCTGGTTTGAGAACCATGGCTCCACTGCATGTGCCAGCCAATTTCACTTTGCCCCTGAATCCTATTCTGTTCCAGGTATTAAGGATTATGAGATATTAGTTCTCTTCCTCTGAAATGTCGTAAGAATAAAAAATGGCTACAGCTCTCATATGATTTTCTCCCAACTGAACCTGCAAAGACCCAACAGAGTTTCTTTGGAAGGCCCTTTAATTCTGTGATAGACAAAACTGCCCAGTGCATGATGTGGAGATTTTTGTGATTTTTCCCACACTTGGAACTGGCCTCCCAGGTGCCCTTGTACCCAGCATCCTCACCTACAGCACAGGTATCCAAATTCACCAGACCTCCCCATCCGACCCTCTCTTTTCCCATGATATCCAGGATCCAAAATCCCCCTCTCTCTCTCCCTCTATAAAGTGTCCATTCACTCAGAAAAACTGCTCTCAATGATGTGGAGGAAACTATTGATTAATTTATAATTAAAATATGAATGACTAACAGCCTTTCCTCTTTAATTAGCCCAGGTTGTCTGATTTTATTTTAAAGGTGATGGTTCAGCCAAAAGAACTCTACTTGGGCGGAGCTCTATTTGAAAAAGCACAATGTAGAAACAAAATAAAAATCTGTTTGTTGTATTTATTTTTAAGGGTGGGTTTGAGGAGTGGATGGCCAGTGCCCTTTAAATTACAACACGTTCATGAACAAACACTCGGCTCACATGAGGCCAGTCCTGTTTGGCAGCTCCTACCCATTCCTGGTCACCAGCCTGCCGGCTTGTTGACCTTGAAGAAATGGCACCAGGCCTATCCTTCTACTTTTGCTACATTCCATATTGAGTTTTGGTTTGGGGGGGGTTTTGTTTTGTTTTGTTTTGTTTTTGATATTTCAATTTCTTTCTTTCTTTTTTATTTATTGATTTTCTTTTTTTTTTGGCTGTGTTGGGTCTTCGTTGCTGCTGTGGGCTTTCTCTAATTGTGGCAAGTGGGGGCTGCTCTTCATTGCAGTACACGGGCTTCTCATTGGGGTGGCTTCTCTTGTTGTGGAGCACGGGCTCTAGGTGCGTGGGCCTCAGTAGTTGTGGCACGCGGGCTCAGTAGTTGCGGCTCGTGGGCTTTAGAGCGCACGGTCAGTAGTTGTGGCGCACTGGCTTAGTTGCTCCATGGCATGTGGGATCTTCCGGGACCAGGGCTCGAACCTGTGTCCCCTGCACCAGCAGGCGGATTCTTAACCACTGTGCCACCAGGGAAGCCCTGATATTTCAGTTTCTTAACAGGAAATTTTAGCTGCTGGTTTGAACCTAATTGAAGCATTTTGTATGCACACCCTGAGACCCTGAGGCTAGGGTGTATTTTTTAATAAATCAAACAAATAAATTCCAAGCTTTGTACTAACTGAAATGTCCTCCTGCCTTTAATGGTGGCCCCTGAAATGGAAATACTAAGAAAGGCAAGAATAATGTCTCTTTAGTGGCAAACAAACCTAGTGAAGTGGGGGGCGGGAAGTGGTCCAAGTGTAAAAGGAGAATGAAATTCATGGCATAAACTGTCCTGGAAATTGGCCTCCAGTTCTCAGCTAGCAGAGATCACTCTGAACCTAAGGCAATGGATGGGGGAAAGGGAAATTAATGTGTAATGAACATTGCACCAGGTGTTTTACCTCTATCATGGGACAGTTGGGTTAAGAGACTTCAACCAATGGATATAGTCCTCTGAAAAGCAACCCCAGTTCTTGGTCAAACTTCAGGACTGATTTAGGTTTGCCTATATAAGGGATAAGCCAAGGTTAAATCATGACTAGATTCGCTCCCAAACTAGCTCCTTATTCTCAAACCTGAATGGAAAGCAAACCAGCCAACAGAGGGAGGGAATCCAAGCCATTGTATCAGTTAGACTATTGTTTTAAATTGTAAGAACCCAAGTTTGTGGGCTCCTATAGTTAGAATGTCAGTGGGCAGATAGGTTTCAGGGTCTGTTTGATTGAGCTAAAAGAGGGAGGAGATTTTTCCCCAGAATGCCCCAGAAAAACTTTTTTTCTTTATTCATTCAATATTTATTGAGGTCCTACCACGTGGCAGGCACTTGGGGTTCATCAGAAAACAAAACAAAACTTTCTGCCCTCATAAAGCTTAGGTTCTAGCAGAAGCTTACATTTTAGTGTCCCTTGATCTCATTGGAACTGTTCCATGAGCTCTTAGGTTCTAGTAACCTCACTTCTTTACTTCTGTCCCTCAGCCTAAGGTGTGGTAGCTGCTTCCGATACTTGCTGGCCTCTGGTTAGCTGAATGTCCCCCTTTTGCTCTTTAAACCTTGGAACATCTGTGTAACCAATCCCCCTTATTAAGCCCCCCTCTGTTTGAAGTAACAAGTATGCATCCCCTTTCTGGATGGGACCCTGACTAATAGAGAATGAAAACCTACACAAAGACTTGGTTACCACTGGAAAAATTGTGAAGGTGAGAGCAAATTCTATGTAGGCACCCAGTTGCTGTCTATTATCACATTATTTTTCACCAACTGAAAGACTTCCGAGCAAAAAGCCATGAGTCAACACATTGAAGAGGAATTTCTGATTTCTGTAAGGGCAGCACATGTCTGGGCATAACTGGTGAATTGACTTCCAGGCGTCAATCTGCGCAAATTGATTTGAGTTCAACAGAAGGAAACATTCTAGAAAACAGTTTCTGAGTAGGTACCTAGAGGCAGAGAAGGTACCAGAAGAGGGAAAGAATTGTAGGAAGACAGCATGGCGATGCTTTCTCTGTCCAGACACATGGTCTAGTTCAGTGTCCCATGGAGAGACAGGGTACAAGCCACCACCAGGGTCAAACAGAGCTACTCGAAGCTCAGGTGACAGTTGACTGGAACATTCTCTGACTCTGTATAGAGCTCAGTGAGCTCTGGCTCTTTCTCTCTTGGGTCACCCTCTGACCAGACTTGCATCCCCATCATTCCACCAAAACTGCTCTTGTGAAGGTCACAAGTGACCTCTGTGTTGCCAAATGTCAGTTCTCATCCTACTTCAATATCAACATCACTAATCTTTTGTGTTCTTTTCCAAAAGCTTTCGTTTTACAGACATTCAGCTGTTCTGAATGAATGCCAGCCAGCTAAAGGAAAACTAATCCATCTAATAATTCGACTAATAAGGATGATGACAATAATAACTCACGTTGCTGAGCAATTCCCACGGGCCAGACACTAGTCCGAGCACCTTATGTGGATTTCATCCTCAGTGCCATCCTGTGCTCACGGGCCCAGCGGCTCCACGGCATGTGGGATCCTCCCGGACCGGGGCACGAACCCGCATCCCCTGCATCGGCAGGCGGACTCTCAACCACTGCGCCACCAGAGAAGCCCCTGTTATCTTCATTTTTACAGATGAGGCCTCTCAGGCACAGAAAGGTTGAGTATTTGCCTAAGGTTGCACTGTCCATGGGCAGACTCAGTGGTAGAGTCAGGCAGTCTTTGTGTTTCCATGATTTGACCTCCAGCAGATCAAATTCTATATCAGAATTTGTAAAGTGTCACCCAGATTTGGTCATATCTATAACAGAAAGCTAGAGAACTGAGCTTAAGGAGGTCAGGTTCTTGGAAAGGTCTCCGCGCTACTTTGCTTCCACATGTTACCAGCATAGCTCAGGCCACGGTGTTCTCCCTCACCTGCAGACCGGGGGACAGGGGGCAGAGCACCAGGCACAGGAGCCGGGAGGGGCATGCAGTCCAGCAGGGAGGAAGGAGGTCTGTGGATGGCCATCAACGTTCAAGATGCCCAGGGTTCCCAGAGCGGGGCTGAAGGAAGCCTCAGCAGTGACTGATGCTCTGATCAAAGGCCAAGGGAGAAATCGCTGGAGGGTCACAGGGACCCAGACATGAGGTTGGGGTTCAGTGGTAGAGATCTTATTCCTGAAGAAGGAACTGGGAAAACAAAACAAGACAGCAGCACTAAAAAAGAATTTTCAGCAGGTTACAAAAATTGAGAATCAGGAGCAGTGAACGAAACACAAAACTATGGGCTCCTGGGGGCAGGGGGAGGGATAAATTAGAAATTTGGGGTTAACAGGTACATACTACTATATATAAATAGATAACCAATAAGGACAGTAGCACAGTATCAGTATCTTGTAATAACCTATAATGGAAAAGAAACTGAAAAAGAATATATATATATATATGTATATAACTGAATCACTTTGCTGTACACCTGAAACATTGTAAATCAACTATACTTCAATAAAATATGTTTTTTAATTTTAAAAAAAGCTGCATGAAAAATGTTAGGTTTCTTTCCTTTTTAAGCTTGATTTGATTTGAATATATTTGTGGTAAGTACATTATGAAAATGAACACATATTTTCCAAATAAGGAAATGTATTTTTTAATTAAAAAAAAAAAATAGGCTCCTGAAAGGCAGGAAACCCCTTTGTCCTGCACCATCATGACCCACACCCCAAACTGTTAAGTGGGTTCCGGTTATCTAATCTCAAGCCAAAGGTCTGACATTTACGGTATGTTCAAGTTCATAGTCAGTGGGCACGGAGCATATATATACACAGGTTCCCTCACACTGAATCATACTGAGTGTTGGGCTCCAATTTCCTGACCCTCTCCAGCCTGAGGATATATGAGTACTAATGAGTAACAACTCATATAGTACTAATATGAGTACTGTGTGAGTACTAAAGACCAGGTTGAGGCTAGGTCTGCAGTTTGGGAGTTTAGCAGACAAGAATGAAGGAATGTGAAGGACAGAAAGTAGATAGGCTGAACAATTCTCCTTTCTCCTTTATCATGAATATTCCTCGTATTTCTAAATTTCCATGTAATTGTTCATTCAAGTCATACTACTAATGGAAAGCTAAATGTATTACCAAGAGCTCCCAAAGTCTGATAAAAACTGATGGGATAATCTGATAATTTTTGAATAACCTTAGCAATGGAATCAATTAAGATCAGAAGCAGATTATTTCCAAAAATCCATTTTTCCCCTGTAAATACCCTTTATTTATTGATTTCAACCGGTTGAAATGTTACTTAGACATTTCTGACTCATTGGAATTCTCTATACAAATGACTAAATACTAAAACCAAATGGCATCAGTGCTCAAAACCAAATTAAGCAAATGAAAAGTGGCTCATTCCCATGAGTACAGAGGTAACCTTTGTTTTTATTAACCTATTGATCTGTTATCCAAAAATGCGGAGTTGTGCAAAACTATGAATTCGTTACAACACAAATTTCCAGGGCTCCTAAAATATATTTTGTTTCCTTCTGACAATGGTGTATCTCCCTTTCTTATAGTTTTGTCATCCCATGAACCATAAAGTCTCTGTCTCAATTATCAAAGCTTTAATTCCATCAAGGCCCTGCATCATCAGAAACCTCATGTCACTCAAAAGATGGCATTTAGAGCAAACTGTTCTTCCTCATATTCCATTTTATCATTTCTCTCTTAACCAAGAAAACTTCTATCGTAAAGAATGACAAAAGAAAGGAATAGATCAAAAAGGTGGAGTAAAAATCCTGCAGTCCTAAATTTGAATTGGAACAGCATAAATTCAGTATAAACAAAAAGACTATAAAGAAAATTAGGAGACAAATAGAAATACAAACACTGACTGGATAGTTGACAATATTAAGGAATTAATGCTAAACTTCTTGGTGTGATATGATATTCTGGTCACATTTTTTAAAATAGCCTTTATCTTTCAGAAAACTATCCAAAAGATTTTCCCATAAAATGATATGATGTCTGAGATTTTCTTAAAAACACTGCACAAGTGGAGGAAGAAGGTGTTGAATTTGGACGATGAGTATATGAGATGTTAATGGTACTAATCGGTCTAGCTTTGTCTATGAAGTATTCAGTGTAAATGACTGGAGGGTCAGACCTAACTTGCCTTGTAACTCAACAGTGTTTTTCTTGAGAAAATGTTCTTTGCATTTCTTTGCAAATTAAGATACTAAATTCTCTTGCTTTTAAGTGACTTATCATAGGGTTTCCTGTCACAGATTTATATCCACGTCTTCCACTCATGGGGAGAAGAATACAACTGAATTCGAATAAAGAGGGTCAAATTAGAGAGCAATCCAAAAGGAATTCAATTAGACATGTTGTTTTGGGGATGGAGCAGTAGTAAAACACAAGATTTTTTTTTTACTTTCTAAGGAACTTACTGTTTATTACTGGTCTTCAATACTGGAAAAAGACCTTGACCACCATATAGCCTAAGAGAGCCCTAAGTCTTCTTTGCACCTGGGAAAATGTTAGTTCTACAAACTCTATGGGTCAAAAGGCTAAGGAACGTTACCATGCCTTTTGCTGCACTTCCAGAACTTTCCTCCCAATTCCCTTGAGGTACCAACAGTTAGCATTCATTAAGAAAAATAAATGCCAGAAGCAAGTTTCAGAGGACTAACCTCCGTCACTCTGGAAGGAAATAATAATAATGATAGAAATTATTTCCGGTTTGTATATACAAGGAAACTAATGCTGCAGTAGGTTAAGTAATTTTTCCCAAAAATCCAATAACTAGTGAGAAACAGAGTCAGGATTTGAACCCGGGTCTCATTCGGGCTATTCCAGGCCTGCTCCCAGCTGCTGAATGCCACCAGGAAGAGCTCACATTCCTGGTTCCTCTTTAAATTCATGACCACAAATCCTCAATGGATGCTCAACTCTTCTGGGAAATCCTGCTATACTCCTTGATTTAGTTCACTCTCCCATGTTCCAAAAAGACGACTTCACTCCTTTTCCTTGCTGCTCTGATGTCCAGCAATCCCTTCCCATCCCTTCTCTCATAACAGGTGACTTTGCCTCAAGATTCTCTGGGAAAATAAAAGCCATCAGAAAGATATTCCATTGTCTCCCCCAAACAAATATGGCAGCCTGCCCACATCTGTGCCATTGATCCCTGCCCTCTCTCCTGTTACCAAGGGAAACTCCTATTGTTCGTGAACAAACCCTCCTTCACCATCTCCACTTCTGGAGGAGGTTGTCCTTAATAATCCCTTCCCCCTGCCTCTCAAAGACTCTCTGCTAAAGCAGCCCATCAGCACAGAAACATGCTCTATTATCCATCATCTATAGCAAATAAATTAACAACACTGCTCTTTCCCACACATCCCCCTTCACTACCGCCCCATAACTCCGCTCTCCTTCATAACAAAATGAATGGAAAGCATTGCCTCTCCTCCTTTTCTCTCCTCCACCCACTACAATGAAGCTTCCACTCCCACCAGGAAAATTGCTATTGTCAGAGGCTCCAATGACCTGAAGTTAGCCTGTGAGTCTCTTAACCAACATACTCACACCCTCAATAACTCTAGGCACAGCTGGGACGTGTCCTCCTTCTCGAAACACTCTTAACCTCCATGATTCCAAACCCTTGCGTACCCAGGCAGGGATGAGGTAGGCATATTCAAGGAGGAGACAGAAAATCAGTGTGGCTGGAGCGTACTGACTTACAACAGAGGAGGATGATCCGAGGTTGGAATGCCAAGGGGACATGGCACCATGTAAGAATTTTTGGAGGGGAAGGAGTTTGGGAGACTTTTAGGGGATTTTAAACAGGTGATCAACATGCTTGTAACTTAAGTTTTTACAGGTCACTCTGGCTGTCGGTGGAAAGTGGACTGCGTAGGTGTGAGAGTAGGATTTGGGACAACAATTAGAAGTCTCCTCATAAATTCCAAATAAGTGCTTGTTGGCTCGAATTAAATTGGGAAGAAGAAAGGAAGGCTCCAATGGGCGGACACGTCTGGAGGACAGAAACAGAACCAAAGAACAAAACTCCAGGGAACAGATAAAGAGCGCTTACAATTAGTGAGGAGACGATTTGGCCCGTGGGATTTGGCCCAGTTCCCAGAAAACGCAAGAAATTATCAAATCAGGCCCCCCATCCAGACGTGCCCATTGAGCACATCCACGGCCCCTCCAAGTGGTGAACCCGCAGCCTTCTTCGGCACCTCCCATTCCTACCAGGCGATGGATGTTCTGCACCAGGGAGACTCTGACTCATTCTCTTCCGCTCTGTCATGTCATGTTACTTTTCAGGTCCTGAGACAACGCCCTAGACACGTGATACACTATGCTTGACACCAGTTACCTAGTGCCGTGGTTCATTAAAGGGAGCAGGAAAGGCACGAGCGAGGGGTAACTCACTTTGTACCACCCCGACTCTTTCCACGACTTCGTTAGTCTCTTGATCTCTTTGTGGTTGTCATTAGAGGCTCAGAGTTTTATGTGCTGGTCAATTTCCAAATGACAGCTTTTAGTGTCAAAGTGATCAAGGAGAGCTGCTTTCCCCTCCCTGCAGTGACAGCAGCAGACAATCACAGGAAACTGATCATGTTGGATAAACTCACCTGATCCTAAAAATGATATTGGCTTCATGCTCCAGGGCAGGACAAAAACAACTGAAAAATAATTGCCTATACCCCAGAGGGAAATTCTTTCCTTTCCCCAAATTTGACAATCAATCTAACCCGGTGCACCCTGACTAAAAATCATTGCTATAAAGAACGTAATTCCATTTACGCACCAAAACACCGTGGCAATTTGGTTTGAATTGGGGGTCATTCTGCCTGGGTTTTTATTTTTTTCTTATGAAAGACTGTATTTATAAGAGCAGCAGGACTTATAATACAAAAAAACGACAACCATATCTAGAACAAATAAACACGTCCTGCTGGTTAGATTATCAACAGATTATCTAACCAGATATCAATCCTGGTTAGATTAACTAGTCTCTAGCCATCTTTTGATTATTCCCTCTCAATTTTTAAAACGTGGCACGCTGTAATGTTCTTTTCAACCTAGTCTCTGAGTTAAATGTGCAAGCTCTCCTCAGAAAACGCACGACATTTTGTATTAATTTAGTCTTTCTCATATGGGAAGTCTCTAGAATGGGTTTATTAATCTCTCTAGAAGTGAGGGGTCCAGCCTGACCAGTATGATTCAGAGAGGCTTTCAATCACCAGAAAAAATAGTTTGCATTCCTTTACATTTAATTTTCAAATGCAACCTGGGCTCTTAATCTTTGCATCCTTTGAATTTTTAGGGAAGTGCTGGGGAAGGCACTTTGGGTAAAGTCGCTCTCTGAATTAGTAAAAGAGCCTGCAGGGTTAGGTTGTGGCTCTGTGGAGTGTGCTGTCCTTTTAAGATCATGAACTAATTAGGGCATGTCTGCTCACCACTTAACAGTACCTGACCTTCCATGGCAAAATGACCTGGCACTCATTTGCATGTTATTTTGAATATGCTTCATTTGTAGTTTTCTCTCTGTAGGCTCTGCTCTCTCCCCAAGCCTTTCGAAGACCAGAGATCTGCAGTCACCATGCTTTCTTCTATGGAGCCACAGCCGGCCGTGCCAATTCGCCTTACGCGTCTTACCTGGGTATTTCCAACTAGGAAAATGACACACGGTATGTGGGATCTTAGTTCCCCGATCAGGGGTGGAACCCAAGCCCCCTGCAGTGGAAGCACGGAGTCTTACCCACTGCACCGCTAGGGAATTCCCTTGAAAAAAAAAGCCAGGTTCAGAGTCCTAGCAAACGAACCCGGATCAAATGTCAGAACTATGTTTCTTAGACTCTGTGTTATTTTAATAGTTGGAAGGAGATTCAGAAGCCAATAAACATACAAGAATCTCTAAAATTGCTCAATAAGAAGATTAATTGATAAAGGACAGGGAGACACCAGAAGACAAATGACGAGCTTACTCCATGTCTTCAAGGACAGCAACTGGCTGTGAGCCCTTGTGTCAACAGTATTTCCCATCCACTAAGTGTGTTCTCTTTATTTATCTATATATCTATCTACTTATCTAGTTACTTACAAGATGGGTATCTCTGGTTTTCTTCATATCTTTTCCTGAATGTATAACAAAGGCCATAAAACTTAGAAAATAAGAACTACAATTGAAACTTGTGTGATGTATGTGGTTTATTGATTTGTATTAGAGGGCTTTGTGGTTAAGTATTTTGGACAAATCTGAGGTTAAATCTACCTGTCTACAGGATGATCTAAGATCTCAGGATGAATGAAGTTATGTCAACTAGTTGGACAGCATGGCTCAGGTAGAATCCCAGCTCCACTACTGATTTATCACTGTGCTTACTTTGGACAGGCTTCCTAATCCCCCTGCATCTCAGTTTCATTAACTTTCACTGGGCCAATAATAACACTCATAGTTTATTGTGAGGATTTAATGAATAATATATGTAAAGCAACTAATACAGTTCCTGGTACATTTTAGGTGATCAATAATACGAGTTCTTCTCCCTTTTACCTCCAGTTAGATCTCTAGAGATAACACATCAGTCTATAAAGCTCTTAGAAGTTCATCCTTATATTTTAATACGATCTGTAATAAACTTGAACATAGCTATGAGGTGTTTACCTTTATTCTAGATCCCAGTTTATACCTTCCCCTTGCCTATTTGAGGACTAAAGCCAACATGTCCATGCCATCCGGGACAGTAGCCACACGTAGCTATTGAGCACTTGAAAAGTGGCTTGTACAATTCGAGACGTGCCGTAAGTATAAAATACATACCAGATTTCAGAGACTTGACACCCCCCAAATGTACAATATCCCTTTAATAATTTTTATATTTATTACATTTTTAAATGATAATATTTTTATGTGTTGAGTTAAATAAAATAGATCATTAAAATAGACCTGAGGGGTATTTTCCCCTTTTTAATGTGGCCACAGGAAAATTTTATTTTGTATGTCCACATTATATTTCTATCGGACAGCGTTCATCTACAGGATAAAGACCCAGAGATAACGCAAAGGATCACGAAAAGTGAGTTGTTTGCCAAGTTCACCAACATCTTCAGGGCCAGCCTCAGAGAATTCAGGGTCCATATACTTGTTTACCTCAGACCCCTAGGGCGCCCACGCATGACAAAAAATGCTCTGCCTCTGGCACAGCTGACCCTTCCCCTTCCTTTCCTGCTTTTTCTGATGATGACAAGTAAACAACCACTCCAGAAGGGCTAAGCAGTGCTGTGTCTCAGTCTGGGTGAGCCACATCGTCAGCGACCAATGGCCACAGACCATTAATGACTACTGTATTACACAGCTGAGCTGCAAAGTATGATTCCTATACTATAGTACGTTATGTTCTATATGATACTCTACTATATACATACTATATTTCCTTATGTATGATAATTGGAGTGAATTGTCAAAACAACAGAAATATAGCCTCCCCGAGAGGACTAATCTCAAGCTAGTCCCTTAATCCTAATCAAACTCTACATTTTCATAGGTTACAATAAAAACCTTTATTTAAACAGTGGCCTCTATTCAGTAGCTTTGGGTTGGCCTGGCAATGAGAAGTGTTTGTCCCATAGTAGGTTTTCAAAGCAGAAAGATACACAGTCTAAGAGCAAGCAGCTTAATCTTCCACTTGCTCCTAGTTGCCAGATGCATTTTTTTTTTTTTCTGTGGTACGCGGGCCTCTCACTGTTGTGGCCTCTCCCGTTGCGGAGCACAGGCTCCAGACGCGCAGGCCCAGCGGCCGTGGCTCACGGACCCAGCCGCTTTGCAGCATGTGGGATCCTCCCGGACCGGGGCACGAACCCGTGTCCCCTGCATCGGCAGGCGGACTCTCAACCACTGCGCCACCAGGGAAGCCCGCCAGATGCATTTTAACCCTTGAAGAATTCAGAGGCATGCACCTTGATTAACTGTGAATTGGCTATGAGACAGAATAACACGGAAAAGATTAACCACATGAGGAGTCTTGAATCAAAGGGTCTTTTTAAAGATTTAGCTGCTACTCCTGCCTTGCACTAGATGACAAAAGCCTTGTAAAAATCAGAGAACACCATGCAGCGTGCTTCTCAGTTTTCTAAGGCCCCATTGGTAGAGTAGTTCTGAGTCTGAAATGGCATGTAGTCTATATGACCCCAGCAATTTATTGTGCACTGAAGATTGTATTGGTATATATAATTTCAAAGTAACACCTTCAAAACGCTGGAAAAATAAAAGTTAACTCCATACAGAATGCTGGTAACAAATCTTGCAAAGGCATTAATTATTTACTACCCTGGGGTAAAGGCACTTTGAGATTTTTCCCCCAAAGAGAGAAAATTCAAGGAGAGGAAGAACAAGGAAGCTATTGTAAACTACTGTTGGGTTCAGCTCTGAGGACTAACTTTATGGCTCCCCATTTTTTAAATTTGACCAAATATCTTAAATTGATTTATCCACTTCATGAAATGTATTCACTTTAGAAAGGCAAATCTGTAATTTTTTTCAAGAGCAGATGTCACTTAGTTGAGTCATTGGACCACACAGGAAGCACAACAGGAAGAGCAGTGGGATTAGGGGGACTGTCATCTTCACCATCTCTCAACCCTCCCCAAGTAACCACGGACTAATCACTTAACCCCTCTGGGTCTCTGTTTCCCATCAGTAAATTGAAGGTAATGACTCCAACTCTTCTCTACTGCACAAAGACATTT
The DNA here is from genome assembly GCF_003031525.2 of Neophocaena asiaeorientalis asiaeorientalis. Classification (NCBI taxonomy): domain Eukaryota; kingdom Metazoa; phylum Chordata; class Mammalia; order Artiodactyla; family Phocoenidae; genus Neophocaena; species Neophocaena asiaeorientalis. The sequence continues at coordinate 329,939 of NW_020172633.1, read as the reverse complement.
AGATGGCTACAGAAATAGGAGTTTGACTCATTCCTCTGCCTTAGCCACAGAAGGAATGTAGACTTGACTACCCACCCCATCCCCTAGTCCCCCTCCCCCTCCTGCCAACCTATCTAGCTCCAGGAGAGAGGCAGAGACTGTACAGCAAGACTCAGTGGGAAAAAGTAGTGAACTGAAATCAGTTAATCCTTAATGGTTTCAAGAAAATTCTTAGCTAACTCGATGTCACTTCATAAGTCACTAAATGCCCAGTGCCTCTTCTGTCTCCAGCAGGATAGTGGCCTCTGGAGCCAATGCAAGAGACCCTCCAGGCATGATCATCACACATTGTTCATTATCTTGTCATGGAGAAGATACTCATTCATGAAGCCAGCAGAGCAGGTATGGGCAACTTTTGGAAAATGAGGTAGCAAGTTGTCTGCCCCTGCCCTGCTGGGATGCCAAGAAAGGAGAAAGTAAGCACCATGCCTGACCTCACATCTGGTAGACAGAGATGGAGAATGTTCTGTATAGGCCAGCTCTTGAAATTTGTTGTGTGCTGATAGAGAAGCATGATGCCATGGTGCATTCACACCCCGAATAGGAAGAATATATTATTTCAGAATATAAAAAGTATACAATTAAATTCATGAATGTTTTAATATAAAATAGCAGATTTCAACAACATGTTCATAGCTTGCAGCTTCAATTTATCCTGCTCAAGGGGACATGTTAACTTCCTTTTGCCCTTGAGAGTTCTTTGGCGTACATTTCTGAGAACTTAATTTCCTGCATTTTTCTGATACTGCAAGTGATACTTGTCACCTGTGTGTTTCAACAGAGGATCCTCGTGGAGGCACAGGGAGAACATGTTAACCTTCATTCTTCTGAGAAACAAATGCAGACAAATCAAACCAAAGAATATGACCAGCCTCTGTGAAGTCCTCAGAAGCATCCAGCTGGGCTATGGAGTGTTTATGGAGACAAGTAGCACACATCCTTGGGGAACTCAGCGTGCAATAAACAGACTCAATTCATCTTTTTTATTTTCAATCTACTTGTCAATTGAACTGAGTTCAAAAAGTTCTGGAGTTCTGGTAGGCAAATGGGTTACACTGGAGATTCTGTTTGGAAGCAAAGAGATGGAAGATAAAGAATCTGCCTCTGAACTTGTTATTTTTCCAATTTTTGGTAAGAGGAAATAACACACAAGACAGGACTTCTGCTTATATATGAAATAACAGAAACTGAATTTATCCTCCCACTTTTAACAACAACAACAACAGAAAAAAAACAGGACAAAACTTATGACTGGTTTTCAGCCATTAAGCAATAGGCAGGGTGAGACTGTGAACCCTGAGAGAATGGTGACTGACTACAATTGATGAAGGCAGTTTTCAGGCTGCAGAGGCCAGCAGTCCTGCTAAGTTGAAAAGACAGAGATCAGAGTTCAGAGAAGCCAAGACTGCTATAACTTGAGGGACACAGAACCAGGGGTAAGGGAACCACAGAGTGAGAGAGCTCCAGGTATTTGTAGGAGGGTCTCCTTGACACTTTAGCTCAGTACTGATCTTCATATGCAAGAGAAGAAATTATCAGAGTTGAGAAAAAGAAGCAACAGCAATGAATACACTGAACAATTTCTGAAGCTCACACAGGTCTGAGAATATTCTGTGTCCCCCACCCCAGATGAAGTGGAAAGATATTGTAATATGGGGCACGAGGTAGAATCCATGAAAGGGTATTACCTTAGTAAGGGATTAAATTAGGTCTACACTAAAAGCTGCTCCAGACCAGCCATAACAAAGTTTATAAACAAATCAAAAAGACAAACTGATTTCAAGTTGCTTAGCAGTGAACCAGAACAAAATATAACAATATTTTTAAAAATACAACAAAATCCAACAAGCAATAATATAAAATTCATAATGTAATGTATCCAATAAAAAATTTCAAGTCATGAAAAGAAGCAAGGAAATATGTTCTATAACAAGAGAAACAAGCCAAGAAATAACAGAGATGATGGGGTTAGCCAATAAGGATGTTAAAACCAATAAAATATAATAATAAAATGAAAAAGTATAGCTAATAAGTAAAAAGTCAAGATGAAATGTAATCATAAAAATTTAATCTAAAAGTAGGCAGGGAAAGAAGATAAAAGGAAAAAAGAACAGATGAGATAAATAGAAAACAAATAGCAAGATGGAAGTTTTAGACTCAATCAAATAATTACATTAAATATAAATGATCTAAACACTTAACTACAGATTCTCAGATTAAATAAAAAAGCAAGATCCAATTATATGCTATCTACAAGAAACCTACTTTAAATATAAAGATACAGATAAGTTAAAAAATTAAAAGGATGAAAAATTATATACATTAAAAATACTAATCAAGTATTTGATAATCAATACTATGAAAAAAGTTATAATGACTATATTAGACAAAGTAGATTTTAGAACAAAGAATATTATTTGGGATAAAGAGAGAAATTTCATGATAAAGCAGTCAACTCATCAAGAGGATGTAACAATCCTAAATGTATGTACCTAGTAACAGAATTTCACAATATATGAAGCAAAATTGATAAAATTCAAAAGAAAAATAAATCCACAATTACACTTGGAGAGTTCAACTCTCTTATCACAGTAACTGATCCAACAAGGAGACAGAGAATTGGTACAGATAGAGAAGATTTAAACAATCTTATCAATGAACCTGACCTAATTGACATTTATAGAACACTCCACTCAACAGCACCTAGAACAGTAACCAAGATAGGATATATTATGGGCCATAAAAACCAGTCTGTGTATGTGTGTGTGTGTGTGTGTGTGTGTATACATATACAATTTTATATAATATAAAATTGAAAGCAGAAATACTATAAAAATAAAAGTTGAATTTTTGGAAAGATGAACAAAATTGATAAACCTCTTGCCTAACTGATGAAAAATAAAGGAGAGGAGACACAAATCTCTGTCAGGAATGGAAGATATGATATCAGTATAGATCCTATAGCTGTTAAAAAGATAACAAAGGAATATTTTGAGTTTGATGTCAATAAATTTGACGGCTTATGTAGAATGGAAAACTTATTTGAAAGGCACAAACAACCAAAGCTCATTTGAGAAATAGATAACCTGAACAGCCTTATTTACAATAAAGAAATTCAATCTATAGTTTAAAACCTTCACATGAAGAAAACTCCAGAAAATTTGACACAAGGAATTCACTAATGAATTCTCCCTAACATATAAAGAATAAATAATACAAATTCTATGCTAATATTTTTCTTAAAAATAAAAGAGAAAAAAAAAAAAAGAAAAAGAAAAGAGAAGTGAACACTTCCTATCTCATTCTATGAGACCCATGTTACCTTGATACCAAAACCAGAGAGGATATTACAAAAAATAATAATAATTACAGACCAATTTCCCTCATAGACACAAGCACTAAAATCTTTAACCAACTTTTAGAAAATCAAATCGAGCAATACACAAAAAAGATAATAACTTATGGCCAAGTGGAATTCATCCCAGGAATGTAAGACTGATTTAGTATTCAAGACCGATTGATGTAACTTACCATCTTAACAAACTCAAAAAGAGAAACCACAAGTTCATCTCAGTACATTCAGAAAGAACCTTTGACATAATTCAACATCCATTCATGAGAAAAGCTCTCAGCAAACTTGGAATAGAAAGAAAATTCCTCAACTGGATAAAGAGCTGCTACAAAAACCCTACAGCAAACATTACACTTAATGGCAAAAGACTAAATGCTTTCACCCTAAAATTGGGAACAAGGTAGACTTCTTTCTTTCACAGACTGAAAGAAAATACTTGCAAAATCTATATTGGAAAAAGGCCTTATATCTTTAAAACTCAATAAAAAGAAGAAAAACAAAGCAGCTGAAAAACAGGACAAAAAATTGTTAAACACTTCACTAAAAGAAGGTATACAAATGGCAAATAAACACAAGAAAAGATGCTTAACATCATTAGTCTTAAGGAAAGCCACATTAAATCCACAGTGAGATACCATTACATGCCCACAGAATGGCTAAAAATTTTAAAGTATGCTGACTAGGATGTGAGACAGATGTGGGAAAACTAGAGCACTCATTCATCGCTAATGGGAATGCAAAATGGTAGAGCGCCACTGGAAAACAGTTTGGCAGATTTTTATAAAAGTTAATAATACACACACCATATGACTCAGCAATCCCTCTCAGATATTTATTGAAAAGAAATGAAAATATACATTTACACAAAGTCTTATACTCAAATGTTCATAGCAGTTTTATTCATAATAATCAAAAACTAGAAACAACACAAATGCCCGTCAACTGTTGAATGGGTAAACAAATTGCAGTATATTCATTTAATGGAATATCGCTCATCAAGAAAAAGGAACACACTAGTGCTACATAAAAAAATACAGATAAGATTCATAAATGTATGACAAACAAAAGAACCCCATCATAAAAGACTGCATACTGTATGATTTTGTTTATATGAAACTCTAGAAAAGACAAAACTATAGTAACAAAAAACAAATCAGTGATTGTCATATAAGAGGTAGGAAAAGAGGAATGCTTACAGGGCTTCCCTGGTGGTGCAGTGGTTGAGAGTCCGCCTGCTGATGCAGGGGACACGGGTTCGTGCCCCAGTCTGGGAAGATCCCACATGCCGCGGAGCGGCTGGGCGCATGAGCCATGGCCACTGAGCCTGCGCGTCTGCATCCTGTGCTCCGCAAGAGAGGCCACAACAGTGAGCTGTCCACGTACCGCAAAAAAAAAAAAAAAAGAGGAATGCTTACAAAGGGGTACAAGGGAAATTTGAGGGGTGATTAAAAGGAAACTTCTGGGGTGATGCTGCTATGGACATTTGTGTCAAAGTTTTTGTGTGAACATATTTTCATTTCTCTTGGGCATATCCCTGGGAGTAGAATTGCTGGGGGTTTTTTGTGTTTTAATTGGAGTATAATTGCTTTACAATGTGGGGTTAGCTTCTGCTATACAATGAAGTGAATCAGCTATAAGTATACCTATATCCCCTCCCTCTTAGACCTCCCCACACCCATCCCTCCCAACTAGTCGTCACAGAGCACCGAAATGAGCTCCCCATGCCATACAGCTATCTATTTTACACGTGATAGTGTATATGATAGCTCTACATTTTAACTTTTCGAGGAACTATTGATATAGCTATACCATGATCACAGCGGTGGTTACACGCTGTATACATTTGTCAGAACTCATTGAATTGGACGCTTAAATTGGGTCAATTTTATTGCATGTAAATTATAATGCAATAAAGTTAGTTTTTAAAGCAAAAACAAAAAAAGTTGGGATCAAACAGAAAAAAAAATCATAATTAATCCTGAATTACACACTTTACTGATGCACAGTGCTCAGATTAACAGGGTACTTCCAAATCTCTGTTCACTGTGTGCTGTGTAGACAGAGCCAGGTCCAAAGACTCCTGTGCCTGTCTAAGAAGTGTGACAGGAACACAGGCATTCGAGAGAGAAGGCCTAGGTTTCACTCCTGGAGCCATCACCTACCACCAGACGGGTATGTGGTATCGCTCCAAACCCCCTCTGCTTCAAGTACCTTCCACCTCCACTCTCTGTGAGCATTTCAGATTGGGGTTTCCTTTCTTCTGCTTTCCATCTTTCCAGGGTTCCTCAAAGTTTATGGTCACTGAGAAGATTTCTACTCTTGTCTTTGATGTGTGTGTGTGTTTTCTAGGTCGGCAACAGAACACTGTGTGCTTAGTCTACCTTCTTATATCTCTCAAAACTCAGTCTTCTGATCTATAAATTATAATATAGCCTTCTCCTCTCAATTTTGTTGGAAGAACCAAATACCATAATGATGTAAAAGAACTATGTAAAAGGAAAGCCAACAAAAGGCTTAGGATTAAAGCCAATGTGTTCTCTAGAGTGAGTTAAACACCAAACATGAGATTTCCCACTAAGAATTTAACTCTTTTTACTAATAAATTGTTCTTGTCTACATATGTTCTACTTAAGGTTTCCCACTTTTCCCAGGAAAATTCTACAGTGTGTTGACCCAGAAAAAATTAAATTAGTGCTAGATTTTTAGAAAGATGGATAGCTAGGTAGATAGATGACAGATAGAAAGAAAGAAAGACAGATAGATACATACATAGATGCATAGATAGATAGAAAAAGTTGTTCATTTTCCAATGTTTTTAAAGGAATATGAAAAATACTCATACGTGTTTTTATTTTAAAATGATGAAACTGAAGTCCTTCCCCTTCCCCTGAGTGATCTTCTAAAACTCTGCTTTAAAATACAAATGGAAATGCACCTGTCATCTTTTCTCCACCATATAACACAGATTCAAAATTCCCAGAAGCTCATTGAGCCTCTCTTAGCAAATGGAAGTGGATTCTCTGCTCCCAGTTACACAAAATGGCACCACAAACACTCACCTGATGGTGTCTGCTCAGTCAGGCTTAAAGTTGCCCAGCCAGAGGTTTTCTCAGGACGAGAGCAAGTGCCTGAAGAGAAGGGACTGGCAGGGAGCCAACGTCAGACACCAAGACAAGAATGACCTTGTGGGCAGACCCAAGTCACCTTTGCACCACCCCGAAGTATGGGTTCCCAAGGAACACTAACCGTTTCGAATGTTAACAAGTAAAACTTGCCATGCACAAAAGCATGCAAAGATCAGGTCCAAATGCCGAACATATTTAGCTAACAAAGGGAAGGTTGAACTTGGCCAGAATTATCAAACACGAAAAACCAATTTGAAATCATTTCAACATTCCAGCAGATGTTGGACAGAGCCCCCAACCAGGAGCCAAAACACGGTTAGTAACTCACACCTCTGCCCCACTTCCGAGCCCATCAATTTGAAGTGAGAGGGCAGCTATGACCAAGACATTTGCTCACAGGGCTTCCAATGCAATAGAGACGCACGCGAAGATGAAGTAATAGAGACTGACATTCCTTATGTTGTGTCAGCTTTAAAATCCAGCGAGACGGAGATATAGATGTCAGCTCTGAGGACAGGCCAGCTTCAATGCCCAGGGACAGCCAGCACCTGTCCACTCAGCAGGTTGTATGCCTTGAAGTGGAGGAATATGCATGATTCCACCCCAGCCTCTCCTCCACGGGCTGCAGTGGCTGTAAAGGAGCACCTCCCCTCACTCTGTGCCAGCACATGGAGAGCAGTCCGGGGAGACTGCACCTAGTTATTTGATGCAGATGGTCACTTCATTAGCATATACGCCACGCAGCCCGTTACAGGGTGTCACTGTGCCTACCAACCCCTCCTCCTGCACAAGCTCCCAGGCAATATATATATATATATATATATATATATATATATATATATATATATATATATATATATATATATATATATATATATATTTGTGTGTGTGTGTGTGGGACGCAGGCCTCTCACTGTTGTGGCCTCTCCCGTGGCGGAGCACAGGCTCCGGACGCGCAGGCTCAGCGGCCATGGCTCACGGGCCCAGCCACTCCGCGGCATGTGGGATCTTGCCGGACCGGGGCCCGAACCCGTGTCCCCTGCATCAGCAGGCGGACTCTCAACCACTGCGCCACCAGGGAAGCCCAGGCAATATATTTTAAGCAAAGAAAAGCCTCTCTCACCACCATGGAGGCCCATTTTGTGAGACAGGCAGAGGTGTTTCAGGACACCCCAAGAGAATGACAAGTTCCTGGGTCTGTGTGATGTAAAAGGCAGATGCAGATGTGAAGCTCTCCCATTCCTAAATGAGTGTGGAACTTGCACGAGAGCTGGTAGGTTTCTTAGCCCCAGTCCCATGGGTTTAGACCATGTGAACCGTAGCAGGTTCTGAATTGTAGAAGCGTGCCTTCATTACAACACTGAGCTAAGACTCATCTCCCAAACTCATCAGCACAAAAAAAGGAAACCAGGTGCCCCGGAACGGCTGGAGATTCAGGTCTCCATATTCTAAAGTGAGAAGGGGGACTCCCCTGGTGGTGCAGTGGTTAAGACTCTACCCTTACACTGCAAGGGACAGGGGTTCGATCCCTGGTCAGGGAACTAAGATCCCGCATGCTACGTGGCAAGGCCTAAATAAATAAATAAAGTAAGGTGAGAGGGGAACTTGAGACGCACCAGGCCAGTGATTTTTCAAACATGTTTGAGTAGCACAATTCATTTGCAGGTAACACCTCTGAGTGAGTGCCCCTGTACAGAACAGGAAAAGCAAAATGGCTTTGAAGGAGGATTTGGGGCCCAGAGCCCAGGAAGCAACAGGAGAGCTCTCAGAGGAAACCTAGGTCTGCTCAGAGCACAATCTGGAAAACATTGATCAGAGATGATGCTCTTATTGTGGACAAGGAATGGGGTCCCGGGGGAAAACACCTCATGGCCTGTAATCTCATCTCCCTCTCCTACCTGGCAGGTGCTCCATACTGACCCACGGACTCGGAAGGGTTACTAGCAAAAATGCAGTGACTTCTCGAACAGAGAGCAATTCGGTTTACCCTCAGTCCTGAGTTTTCCCATACATACAGAATGGGGTCCCCACTGAGGGGTTACAACATACAGATCATCCAGCACAGCCCGCAAAGCCCCTCAGAAAGACACCTTAACCTCACCACCTGCCCTGATTTCCAACTCCAAGCCACCAGGAGCGCACACACTCAGCCTAGGCTGTGAATTTTGTGGCTAATTTATAAGCAGGTCCCACCTTCTCAGGGAAAAAGAATTGTGGAGGCAGGCATCTGAACCGGATCAATAAGGACAGACCATCTCTAAGAATCTATGGCCCCCACTCCTTCCCACCACCCCCCCTCAGCAGGATTTTGCTCCCTGAGTTATCTAAATAATTGCACTTTGCCTGATCTTCCATAGACACAGCTGAAAAAATTCATTCCTGTTCAGAACAGAAATTTCCTCGGATTCTTCTCTCTCTCCGTGCATTTTAAAATCTTTTAACAAAAACTTGCACCGTTCTTAAAAAGTGCCAGCTATCTGGAAAGCGTATCTTCATCTCAGAGTACAAGGTTGATTTATATTCCTGGGCGATCATGACTAAGGTATCGGTGTCCCATTTATTTAATGGTTCACATAAGGCTCCTCACTCAACACAGTCACCATGCATCTTTCCAACAGTCAAGTCAACATCAGTGTCTTTTTAAAAACACAGTCAATCTCTTTGATTGGGACTCGAGGCTGGAATCATTCAATTTGTGTTCAACTAAACTATCTTATCTCCTCATGTGCCAGGCTGTCCCTGGCATGTCTGGAACTGCATCCTGGCATGGCCTGGGATGCCAGTGCATAGAAGCCGCAAACAGGAGCATTCAAGCAAGACAGACAGGCTCTCTCTGGCTCTCCCACTACTGGGATCCCAGTGATGACAGACAGGAAAAGGTCATGTGATCATTACTCTAAAACTAAGAAGGCTGTTCCTCCCATATAGAGACAGACAGCGGCCTGAGCACAGATCTATTAATTTCAAAAAGGAAGAGACAGCTGCACATATGTTGCCTGTGAGTGATCTTAGGGAGAGCTTCCCAAATACCAGGAAAAATATTTCTGTTGGAAACTTTTTTTTTCAAGAATAGCAATTTTCCTGCCCTTTTGAGTTTCTTTTCTTTTTCTTTTGTATTCTTTCATTCTATCACCTGACATCTATTGAACACCTACTACATGCAGGTTGCACATGGATGCATTTACTCATTCCCTCATTCATTCATTTAACAACCAAGTACTGAACAAATTTTAGTGTCAGCAACCCTGCCAAGTGCTGGGTACAGAGAGCAGAGACACTACCCCTCTCCTGGACAAGGTCAAGGGCATTTGTGCTGAGTCAATGGCTGCTGAGTGCCAAGCTTTTGCCAAGAGCTCTATGGCCATCATCTCATTTGTGGTTCACAGCAATCCTGGGCCAATTTTACAGATGAGAACTCTAAAGGACTCAGAAAATTGAAGGCACCATCCCTGGACTTTCTGATTTCAAAGCTGAAATTCCTTCCAGCTCACTGACTAGAGCACAAGAGGAAAAGGAATGTACTATAAGAGAAATACATAAAGAAAAACATCATAGCACCACCCTTTCCATCCAAAGACAGCATGTGGTTATCATATGATATCACTCATATGTGGAATCTAATTTTTAAAAATGATACAAATGAACTTATTTGCAAAACAGAAACAGACTCACAGATATCGAAAACACACTTATGGTTACCAAAGGGGAAACGTGGTGGGGAGGGATACATCAGGGGCTTGGTATTAACATACGCACACTACTATATATAAAATAGATAACTGGGCTTACCTGGTGGCGCAGTGGTTGAGAGTCCACCTGCCGATGCAGGGGACATGGGCTCGTGCCCTGGTCCGGGAAGATCCCACATGCCACGGAGCGGCTGGGCCCGTGAGCCATGGCCGCTGAGCCTGTCCGTCCGGAGCCTGTGCTCCACAACAGGAGAGGGCACAGCAGTGAGAGGCCTGCGTACTGAAAAAAAAAAAAAAAAAAAAAAAAAAAAAAGATAACCAAAAAGGACCTACTATATAGCACAAGGAACTCAATATTCTGTAATAATCTATATGGGGAAAAGTCTGAAAAAGAATGAATATATGTATAACTGAATCACTTTGTTTTGCACCTGAAACTAACACAACATTGTAATTCAACTATACTCTAATAAAATTTAAAACATATATATATAGAGAGAGAGAGAAAGAAAGGACAACCCCTCCCCCCAAAAAAGATGGCCTGTGGTTAAAAAGAGATAAATGATGTGGGAAAAGGAGGTTTGGCAGTTTTTCAAAAAGTTAAACGTAATTACCATATGACCCAGCAATCTCACTCCTAGGCATATACCCAGAGAAATGAAAACATTTCTTTATAAAGATGTGTCCATGAATGTCCATAGCAGCTCTGTTTATAATCGCCCCAAAGTGGAAACAACCCAAACGTTCATCAAATACTGAATAAATACAAAACGTGGTATGTCCATCCAATGGAATATTTTTCATCCATCAAAAAGAATGAAGTACTGATACGTTCTACAAGTGGGATGAACCTTGAAAACATTATGCTGAGTGAAAGAAGCCAGACACAAAGGGCCAGCTGATCTATGAGTCTATTTATATGAAATGTCCAGAGTAGGGCAAATTATCCATAGAGACAGAAAGCAGATGAGTGGTTGCCAGGGGCTGGGAGGAGGGGGTAAGGGAGAGTAACTGCTCATCGGTGCAGGGTTTCTTTGGGGGGGATGAAAACGTTCTACAATTAGTGGTTTTGGTTGCACAATCTCAGGAATATACTAAAAACGACTGAACTATACACTTTAAAATGGCTTTTAAAGTGTATAGTTTTAAAGTGGCTTCTATGACATCTCAATTTAGAGAGAGAGAGACTAAAGAGTCAAGATGCTGGTGAGGATTCTGCTTCCTCCTCTCCTCTGAGCCCAAGAAGAGCTTCGCTAAAGGGCCGCTCTGCCAGCTCCTGCAACAGGGGATGGAAGTCCCTTTGAGGGGAGCCTCCCCCATCCACAATGCAGAGTCACTGGGAGCGCAGCCCTTGGCAGGGTTAGGAAGCAGATGATGTTTATCTCCGGCTCTCAGCTGTCCTTTCCCTGAGCTGGCCCTGGACCAAGTGTCAGCGGATTTTGACCCTGATCTCAGCCCAGCCACTAACTTGCTTTTGACTTCAGACAAGCCTTAGCACCCCTTTTAATGGGCTCATTCTTCCATTTTTTGCCTTAAATAAATGAATGGGAAGGTGGGGGAGATCATCCTTATCCATGTTTTTTCTCTCCTCATACAATGGCAGCTGCCTATTTGACCTTGGCTAAGACTGAAAATCAAGGAAACAGCCACTGGATGTGAATGAAAGCCCACTGGCACTCGGTGTGCCAGTGCTAAGGTGGACCAGCCGCAGACCTGGAAATTTCTTGCCAAGGAAATTCACCTCCATCAGGGGCACCCGGGAAGCTGAGAAACTCACAGCGGCCCAGAAGGGCCGGTTGGGTGCTTCAGTTCATTAAGTCATAGATCTTCTGAGCTGGCATAGGCTTCCAGAACATTGAGTTTAGGCCTCTCATTTTATAAATGAGAAGGCTGAGCCCTGAGTACTTGAAGTCCTCACCCCCGAGTCACAGGCTAATAGAGGCACAATCCCATCCTCTCCTGCCTCCTGCCGGGGGCTCTTTTTATCCAGCACACTGCTTCTCTAGAGTCATCGCTTATCTGTGGAAGTCCTGAGCCCAAGATGGCCAAAATACATTTGTCCTAACACCTGTGTCAAATCCAACCCTCTCTCAACCCGCGGTAGCCCAGACATGAAATTTCACTCATTTAGAGCTTGTTTGCAGGTTCAAACAAAATAGTACTCCGATTATATGAAAGTCAGGAAAAAAAAAAAAGGTACATCATTTAAGAGAAGATAAATGCTGCCCCTAAAATCCCCTCTTAATTGTGAGAGTCTTAATCCATGAAAATATTCTTCATCATCATAACATCTGTTTCATGGGTTAAGCCTATGCTTTTTTTTTTTTTTGCGGTACGCGGGCCTCTCACTGTTGTGGCTTCTCCCGCTGCGGAGCACAGGCTCCGGACGCGCAGGCTCAGCGGCCATGGCTCACGGGCCCAGCTGCTCCGCGGCACGTGGGATCTTCCCGGACCGGGGCACGAACCCGCGTCCCCTGCATCGGCAGGTGGACTCTCAAACACTGCGCCACCAGGGAAGGCCCAGGAATGCTTTTTTTATATATCTATTAGAAGTCTTGACTGAAAGTGAGAGAAAACGCAACTCAAGCTCACTTATGAAAAAAAAAGGAAATTTATTAGTGCACAGAGGTAGACTTTAGGCAAGCTTTGATCCAGGCTTCCAAAATGTCACCAAAGATTCGGGGTCCCTTTCTCTAGCTCCTGACTCTGCTCTCCTCTGTGTTGACTCCATACTCGTGGAGACTCACCCCATTCCAGAACTTACACACTCTACCTTCAAGACCAGTGGAGAAGAGTAAACATTCATTTCCCTGAGAACTCCAACAGATTGAGTTTCACTGCCTCCAACTGGCCCAGCAGAGATTATTTTCTCCTTCCATAGAAATATTGTCTTATTTTCATTCTCTCTGTGATACTGCAGACTAATTAATAAAGGGCCATTAAACATGGAAAAGAATTCTGCTACCATTTGGCCCATATTTGTTAGTAATGATAACTCTTCAGACCCCAGCTTCTGAAGAGTGACTTTCTCACTCAACTTGGACACCAAAAACCCATTAAAGAAAAAAGAAGAAGCAGCAGCTTACAAGAATCCTCTACAAGGTCCGCACGATATTTTCTTTAGATTCAGAGATTATTCTCTGGAGGCTTGCAAGGCTAATTATAATACACAGTTTGAGACCTTGCAATTGATCTAGTATGAAAGCAGACTAAAGCCTCCTGCTATCTGGGATGATTCATCAAAGCCAGAAAGTGTGCCATGTCACCCCATCCCCCAACAGGAGGAAATTGCTGGAAAACACATTATTTTTATAGAGTCGTTGGCTCAGCAAATACATTTGTGTTAGTCAGGGTCAGCCCCAGGGAAAATGAAGTAGGATCCTCACTATTAGCAATACTTTTTACCCCAGTGTCCTTTTTGAACAAAAGTTTTCTCACCTTTCAGCAGCCTTGACCACTCCCCCACCCCAACTAGTGCCCCCATGTTGCCCCTTGGATGCCCAGAATTCTGCTCTTTGGAGCCCAGGTATCCCCTCTCTTGGAAATACTTCATCGTCATAATCAACGAACATTGGTAGAACATCTAGAATGTGAACACATTCATGCAGTGAGTCGGACATCTGTTACATTTTTGGCTACCCTGCATCACTTTCTTTGGGGAGCAGGCCTTGGACTGGTTGAATAGCTAGACTTGCCGTCCACAAATCGGATCATTCTCCACTGACCTAATTCTGTCAGAGTCTCAGCCAGGCCAGAACCTGATACCTAGTGTCCTGACAGAACCAGAACCTGTCTTTTTATGGCCAAAGAGGGAGGCAGTCATAGTGATTTCCACAGTGGTACCTTTATCCGTTGCACAGACCCGCCCACCAGAACAGAGGCACAATGACCCCACCTGGCAGAATGGCCCGGCAATGATTCAGTGCTTGACGGGTAGCAACTTCTGTGGCCTCTGGATCAAGAGACTGAGGACTCTCTGGACAGTAAAAACCAAAACCGAAGCCAGGAAGTCATCAAGCTAAAGGGGAGAAGCAGAGGGCAGAATCCAGAGGATCCAGGTAAAGGCGTCACAACAGAAGCCAGGATGCTGCATTGAGGAGCAGCAGCCACTGCCTCTCCCCTCTACCCAAATGATCCCCTCTCTTCCTCCGGGTCACTAACCTGGTTTCTGAGCACAGCTGACACCAAAGTTGGTAACTTAGATGCGTATAAATGAAAAAATGACTACAACAAAGACTTGACAAATGAATGATACAGGTAATGAATGTCAGGAATTCAGATAGGAAGGTCACTTCTTCCCAGGTAGCTCAGAAAATCATGCAGGAGAAAGAAAAGAATTGAAGTGGACAGTGAGATAGAGTTGAATTTCAATGACAGCAAGGGTACATTTAAAGCAACAGAATATACATTCACAAAGTCACACAGTCAAGACAGCAGAGGGCCTATTGAAAATACTCTTCCCCAGCCCTTTTTCCAATCAAACTAGACCTCCTATCTCCCATTCCTTGGGGCCTTAATCTCTTTCCTTCCATCTGATAAACTAATCCTTGCTAAGGTGCAAATGGATTGATGAGTTGCATATTTGCATTTTGATAAGGACCTTCTAGACATAGGGCCTTAAACTAAAGAAATGGCTACAACTACTTGTCATTTCTGGTACTATGATGAATTAGTAGGGGAGAAATTATAGGGCAGGTAAGTTTTCGTTTTCCTTCAAATCACTCTTTTTGCTCATCTCAGCATTCAGAGGTTAATAAAATTCACTCTGGTAAGTCACATTTCTCATGGGAATACCAGTATTCATGTACCACGCACCCAAAGCATAGCTATCGAAGTAAAGTTCACTCACAAACCGCTGGTATTTTCTGAAACGCTCCATGGGACAAATGATAACTTTATGTTGGCCAGAGTTGTCCTTTGTGCCATGGACTTGTCATCCCTGTTCAGCAGGATGGGAAAGCCCCTTAACTACTTGAAACACTATAAATATAACATGTTGCTTTGGGATTTCTTGATTCTAAATGCTCTCAAGTTTGGGAAATCTTGTGGTGCAGCGATTAAGCAATGAACATAAATCACAAAGGAAGTTTTTCAATTATTAAAAACATAAATAGCAACAAGCTACTTTAATTCTCTTTCTTTTTTTTTAAGTTGTAGCATTACTTTGGAAAGGCTGTTTTATCCGGAAGCATAACATGGGAGTTAACTATGATTGTATTTACAATTTTCTTACACTAGCTCACGTTTGTTTCTTTTAAACACAGGTACTTGTCATCAAACCAAAGTTAAATACTAAAATATCACTGATACGGAACTAAACACATTGGTGACCCACAAAACACACAGGACTCTCAGAGTCTATGGCAGAAGAACGCGTGAATTGATTTTTGAGACAAGAGAAAACGGTTGGTTTGGACCCTACCTCAACTTCTTTTGTGACATGAGTAAGTTCATAATGTTTCTGGACTTTACTATTCCCCTTAGCAAAATGTAAAATGTAGATAACTCCTGGTCAACCACAAAGTAGTATTATAATAGCTTCTTTTTTGAAAACCCAACTAAATACAATGTTTAAAGTACTAATTATTTTGTATTATTTCACTCATTACAATTCAGCTTTAAAATATAAGGGAATATATACAAGTTTACTTTTTTAGGCACTCTATAATGACTTCAAAACCAAAGGATATAATTAAGTATATAATTAACTTTTACCACATCCATATGATAGAAAAATTAGCCTCCACCAGTGGCCTTTATTGGAACATTGATTAAAGTCGAGCCCAAATGGCTCTTGTTGGCTACAGAGCAGCACCCGATATTATATCAAGTGTCCCTGGTTCCCAACACGGTGATACTTTTAAAGAATTGTTTTTTTAGTTCCCAGAAGAGCCATTGTAGGTTTCTTACTTTCTCTGCAGTTTCACGTATGTGCGATTTCAGACCAAACACATTTCTTCTAAAAACCCACACATCAAAATTTTGCACTGCATCTCAATGCCGTCTGTGTCCCAGTATGCAGTTTGTTTGGGGTTTGCTTTTTTGTTGTTGCCTTACTTTGAATAAAGAAATTAACCAATGGATGCCTGAGGACACACAGCACATGTTCAGGGTTTGTGACACAGGAGGGCATAAAAGCAAGGATGGTAATATCTGCTAATAGAACTTCCCGTCCCATAGGGGGTTTTCATTTCTTTTGTTTGCACAATTTAAATCGGCAAAGCTACCCCTTTCAATGACACGAACCTTTTGTCCCGATGAGATTTCAGTTATCAGGCCACAGTCTGTCAGTTTGAAACCATTTCCTTCCCAATTAGCTTGCAGTGGGGTGTGTGTCCTGCTGTTTTGCAGTTCCTCTACCTTCATTTGACCTTCAGCATTGTCTGCAGTGCTCTCTGCTTTAGCACCAAAAATCACAGACACCTGGTGTGTTTGCTCAAGAACTTTGTGCTTGAAATCTTACAGCAAGAGAGGATTGGGAGACTGTGGTTTGTACATAGTTGAAGTTTTCCTTGGTGACCAGGATGCTTTCTCTTCCTGGGCCTCCAGGGAATGAAAACCCAGGAAAATCTCCCAGCCATTTCAGGCATTAACAGCAGTGCAAGGAAAAACACCTTTATCGGAAGATTCTATCTCTTCAACCCTTATCTTGTTTAAACTGAGATTTGGGCTGCCTATTTCCCCTGAAGTCAATCCTCTCTAGCTATTCCCCTGTCCCTTCCTTCCTGTTCCAGAATGATTGCCTGCAGACAGAATACAACGACCTAAACATCCTTCTCACACTCTCTCTCTTCACACTACCATCCAATTCTAAAATGCAACCGACAAAGTTGCTAAGAGAGTCGATCTTAAAAGTTCTCATCATGAGAAAAAAAGTTTGTTTGTAAATTTGGTGACAGGTAGATGGTAGCTAGACTTATTGTAGTGATCATTTTGCGGTGTATACAAATACTGTCTCATTAAGTTGTATACCTGAAACTAACATAACGTTATATGTCAATTATACTTCAAAAAATAGAATAAAACTAGACAGAATAGAATAACAACATAAGTGGGGGGAAAAAATCAATCCAGTGCAAACGCCCCATCTGTCCAAAAAGATCCCAGAGCCAATGCAAAACAGCCAGTTTACCCAGCACAGCTGCAGTTTGAGGTAGAATCCTTCTACCAGTATAGCTGCTACATCTGATAAGAGTCAAGGGCAAAAAAAAAAAAAAAAAGAGTCAAGGGCATAATTAAGGAAAGCTTTAAGTCAAAATAAAAAAGAGAGACCTGTTTCCATGAATATATAAGGGTATCATTAAGGTGCTAGAGGAGATGTAGGAAATATTATAGGATCACTTCTTTTTAAAAAAAGTTTTAAGTAGATTCTTTACCTTAAAGCTTTGAAAAAATTCTTCTAAACAAAACAGAAATTTGTTTCGAAGAAATTTGTCTGTCTTTTGGAAACTTCAAAAAGAGCTAAGGCCTTAAATATCATTTGTTTCAGCCTTGCTGTTCTACGAGGGAGGAAACTGAGGCCCCCAAAAGTCAAGGCAGCCACTCAAGATGAATGCAATGACCCGGCAGCCTGACCACGCAGCTAAATGCTAAGGGCAGCTCTCCTCACTCCTGCCTCATTGCTTTTTTGTTGTTGTTTGTTTGTTTTCGTTTTTCATGTTGTTTTGTGGGATTCAGAGGAGCCTGGAGAAGTAACAGTGCCAGAAAAGAGAGGTCTAAGTCTTCAAAATTGTTTATTCTGCATTTTATTAGGAGTCTGCCTCTTTTGATCACCAACATTTCTCTGGGTGAAAACTCTGAAAAGGAAGAGAAATTGCAACCTGGCCTGAGACACTTGACAAAGAAGTAAAGCTAAGAAATGTCACACGGGTTAAAGCTGAGCATCCAGGCTACACAAAGTAGCCCTAAGAGAGCTTATAGTCCTGGGAGCATAAGCCTAAAAATCGGTACTGCCCCGAGCACTTCCATCTGTCAATCAGAAAACATTAGGGCGGGAACTTAGAAAGCTGAAATGATGAGTTTCCGAGTGAACTCTACGGAATATCTCCTATAATTTGTGCCAGAGCGCAATATATCACGCCATCATAACCATCATCATTGCTCTCAACAACACTGTTCTCCCTGATACCCACCAGAATGAATGGCTCCATTTAAAAAGACAGATAACACCAAACACTGGCAAGGAAATGGACGGACCAGAATTATCATACATTGTTGATGAAACGAAAAATGGGGCAACCACTTTGAAAACAGTTCTGATGTACATCTACCCTGTGACCCAGCAATGCTTCTCCCAGGCATTTACCCGAGAGCAACAAAAACATATTCATAAAAAGACCTGTACACGAATATTCAGAGCAGCTTTACTCATGAAACCCGAAAAGTGAGGAAAGCCCATCCGTAGGAAAATGGATAAACAAAGTATAGCATAGTCATACAGGGAAATACCACTCAACTATAAAAAGGAACAAACTACCGATATGCACCACAACATGGATGACCCTCAAAAACATTACACTGAGCGGAAGAAGCCTCACTCAGGAGTACACTGGTGGGAAAATCTGAATAGTGGTGGTCTCCACCCGTGGAGGAGGGGAGGCAGGAAGTGACTGGGAAGAGGTATGAGGGAAATTTCTGAGGTGGTGGTACTATGTTGTATCTTTTTATATATATATAAATTTATTTATTTATTTTTGGCTGTGTTGGGTCTTCGTTGCTGCGCGCAGGCTTTCTCTAGTTGCGGTGAGCAGGGGCTGCTCTTCATTTCGTCGCACGGGCTTCTCACTGCGGTGGCTTCTCTTGTTGTGGAGCACGGGCTCTAGGCATGCGGGCTTCAGTAGTTGTGGCACACGGGCTCAGTAGTTGTGGCTCGCGGGCTCTAGAGCACAGGCTCAGTAGATGTGACACATGGGCTTAGCTGCTCCGCGGCACGTGGGATCTTCCAGGGCCAGGGCTCGAACCCGTGTCCCCTGCATTGGCAGGTGGATTCGAAACCACTGCGCCACCAGGGAAGTCCACTATTTTATATCTTGAGTGGGGTTTGGGTTACACAGATATCTGTATTTATCAAAACACAGCAAATGTGCACTTAGGACCTAGGTATTTCATGGCATATAAATCTTGCATCAAAAGGAAAGAGATGTAAACAAATACTAAACTTTAATTAAATATGTGTGTTATGAAGTATTTAGGGAGGAGTATACTGATGTCTGCAGTTTACTTTGCAATGCCTCAAACTCATAGACTCATAGATAATAGAGGGATAGATAGATGATAAAACAAGTATAGTGAAATTTTTTTAAATTGGGGTATAGTTGTTTTACAAGTATAGTAAAATATTAATGGTAGAATGTAGGTGGTAAGTATACAAGTGATCACTATAAAATTCTTTCAACTTTGTTGTATTATAAAAACTTTTATAATAAAATGTGTGAGACATCTCAAATCCTTTGAGATTTAGGACTGTGCTCACTCTGTATTAGCAAATCTCCCTCCCTTTCACTCACCCTACCTTGTGCTCTAGGCGTCTCCAATCCCAGGTGTAAAGTTCACTACTCTGAACTCTAAGGGTCCTGTGAGCGCACACAGGAGCAAATAGAATAGCCCTGCGGCCCTGCGGTGCCGTCTGACCAGCTTGGGCTTGCATCCTGGATCTACTACTTAGAAGAAGTCGTCTAAGCTCTCCTTCCATCTATACAATGGCTCGTCATCACCCACTTGTGTGAGTTGGGATGAGGGTCAGAGAGGACCATATAAAGCATCATCTGGTCCCTGACCCCTACGAAGTGCTCAGCATATGGACCTCTCATTGGGTTGGCCGCTCAACAAGCAATGCTCAATTGAGTTTGATGACAGGTTACCTTCAACACACTAGATAGTTCTTCATGTAGGGAGAACTATGCTTGAGAAATGCCCTCTTTGGGAACACACTGTTTTAACATCCGAACCTCCTTCAGAGCTTTTCAGGTACAGCAATCTGGTGGCGGTGTGAGGCTCGGATGAGAAGGAATGTCCATGTGCTTTGTACATAGCACAGCGCTATGTAAAGCAAAGCACAGAAAACAATACGGTCAAGCCGGGGGCGGTCTGGGTGCTAGCGTTCCTTGTTGGTTTCTGTAATTTTTCTAATTTTAAACACACACACGGGCACATGCATACCGTTGCCTTCACACTGTCAGAAGGATGTCTTGAAGGGCAGGCTAAGCATCCTTATCCATTTGCTCTCTTCTTTTCTCCTGAGGACCTGCCACCCCTCACCCTTCCACAGAGTAACTACTTCATCAGCATTTCCTTGGCCGGCACAGGGCCCTGACTTGCTAAACAATAAGTGCTCTGTTTCTCACAACTGTGCTCCTGCCAAAAAGAAAAAAGAAAGAAAGAAAAAAAAGCCCTTTATACCATGCCAAGGTTAAAACCTTCCCCTCATTTTACTCGAATGCCTGTGTTTCGACATTATGAGTTCTTGGAGGAAACCGTAATCAAGATAGTCCAAGTTGTATATAGTCATCATATATATATTACACTTTATGACGAACCGTACTAAAAAACTGTTGTCCCTGGAGATTCTGCTGCCATCCTCTCCTCTGCAAAGCCAGAGCACCCCTAAGCAATAACGCCTGGTGTATCGGCAATCATAGGCAAAGCCACAAGCATGCTCTGATTAACCCCTCCTTGCCTGGTAAACATTCCCTTGGCAGTCTCACATTCCTTTAAGACCACTGCCTCTGACTGAAGGAGTTTGATTATGGTTTCAAAGGACAGCCCACAATAAGGAAGTCTGAGAACTGAGAACCGAGGTAGTTTGGGGTTGCCAACAAAGCAGGTGACTTGCGAGCTGAATATAGAGCTGCGTGTTACACGAGGGTGTGGCTGGCTGTCTCTAGAGACCCTGTACACTACTGTCCCAGTTCAACAGTGGGCCTGAGTGATCCTCTCTGCTGGGAAGCTGAACCATAAGTAGACATCATACTTTACTCCACCATACCCAGCCCACCTCCCGGCACAGAGAAAGTCCTTGATAAAAGAGGCCTAGACTAAATGATGAGGCTGCAGTGTTTGCATGTACAGAATCTAGAGATTTCTAAGTTCAAATCCTGGCTCAGCTACTTATTAGCTATGAAAACTTGGACAAGCTACTTAACCTCTTGATTCCTACAAGTACACAGCCAGGGAGCAAGACCAGTGTCTGGACTAGTGTCCAGAACACCCCCCATTGCTTGTTCCTCGCATAACTGAGGTGCTGACCTATCACCCCAGCTCTGGGCTTGTGGGTCTGTAGGCTGGATCTTGATGCCCACTGCTCACCCCTCCTGCCTGGTGATTTGTGTGCGAGTGTGCGTGTGTGTCTCTGTGTGTCATCCTTGGATATCAGGCCTTGGATTTCTCTAGACTGCATGCGAGCTAGCCCTTTGCCTCCCAGCTCCTCCCCTGCCCAGTAGAAACTCCCTGCTCGAGGCTGATTCTCTCAGAAGCAGCAACTAGCACAGGGGCTGCCACAGAGCAGGAACTCAGTAACCCCGGGTGAATGAAGGAATGTCTTTGGGGGTAAGGCTTGTACCTCTTTCCTCAGGAAAGAACAGCTAAAGCATCTCACTGGGAAATTCAGGGGAAATCATTTGATGACGGTGACTTAACCCCTCACTCTCCGCCATTTGGTGAAAGGGTCTACCTGCTGGGGGGAGGCCTGCTGTTTTCCAGAGATGCCTGTGCCGGATGGGTAGGTTTGGCAAACCCTGAGTTTCAGGATTTGCAAGCCCATTTGCCCACAGAATAAAGCCATGCTCTCCAAGGTCAGCTTCATCCGCATCCCAGCACCTACTCAGCAGTCAATGGAGGGAGGAGTTCTCCAGTTCCACTCTGAAAACTACAGTGGCCAGGAATGTACAGACATACAAGGAGAGCTCTTTTTCTTTATAACCCCATGGCAAAGTGACCTACAATTATTCATTTTTAAGGGAAGGTTTCATCTATCAATTACATTAATCATGCTCATTGTGAAACCAGTTGGAGGACCAAGACCAAGACATGAGTTTCTTGGCTTTCATTTCTTGAATAAACCTCTGGACCAAGCACACGTCCTCCCTGTCTACATGGCACAAAGGAGGGAAGCACTTCATGTAGACACCACGGGAGAAAGGGAGATGAGAAGGAGGTGGTGCCATTGTGTTGAAGTGGATCACACAGGGCTGCAAGATCCAGAAAGTAAACCACCTGGAACACATCCCTCCCACACCTCCCCTGGGACACTTGTGTTTGAGAGTAAAATCAAGGTGTTGGTTTAGAGAGGAAGGACTGATCTTTCTAGAATTAACATGTCCCTGAAATGTATTTGTCTTCTCTGAGGATCACTGCCCCTGCCATAATCCCGGAACACATAAGCTCTTCCCTGGAGAAGCGGTTCTCAAACTCTTTGGTCTCGGGACCCCTTTACATTCTTCCCAGTATTGAGAACCCCAGAGAGCTTTGGTTTATGTGCGTAATATCCAGCTATACCAACCATATTCGAAATTAGGACAGAAAATTTGTAAATATTCATGTAGTAGTTTATTTAAAAAAAAACAATAAACCCATGACATGTTAACATACATGACACTAAATAACAGAAATGGCATTTTTAAAATTTTATTTGAAAAAACTGTATTTTCCAAAACAAAAAAAAATTAGCAAGTGGAGTAATGCTGTTTTACATTCTTGTAAATCTCATTAATGTCTGTCTTCATAAAAGATAACTAGATTCTCACATCTGCCTCTGCATTCGGTTTGTTGCAGTATGTTGTTTTAATTGATGGATGTGAAGAAAAGCCAGCCTCACACAAATAGGTCATTGGAAAAGGGAGGCCCTCATAGACCCCCAAGATTGTCTCGGGGATCTTCAGAGGCCCCAGACCACACGTGAGAACCACAGCATCAGTACACTCTTGCAGTCATAAAGGAGAGGACGGAGGCAGGGTTCTCTCTCCCACCATCTCTCCCTGCACGGTACTCTTTAAGCTCCATCCCTTTCTGCTTTTCCCTCTTCCTTCTCAAAAGTAGGTAGTGAGGAAAAGTCACATCTAAGGGTGTTTTCCACTTGGAGGCCTTCCCAACCCATCCACTGCTGGACTGCCAAGGAGAGCGTGGGTAAAACTAAACCAGCACTTTGCCTGGAATTTTCTCTGCAACGAAGGGCAAAGAAACCAAGGGCAACAGCAGGCAGCTTATTGCATATTCAACCATCCATACACAGGTTTTGTCTTTCCATCAGAAATGTCATTTCTTTTCCTCATCTGCTTTTCCTCTCTTAGTATCACCCAACAGTCTCCCCCGATGTGCCTGTGGGACATGTGATTTTATAGCGTCTAAGAACCCCTGGATGAGACTCATCTGAAGAGGTCAAGAAAGTTCCCCAGAAAGAGATACAGAAACCACCCTCAGAGATGTTAAGCAGAGCAAAAGTCAAGGATCCAGAAGGAGATAAAAAGCAAAGAAGCCCTTTGTGTGTGTGTGTGTGTGTGTGTGTGTGTGTGTGAATTTTTCATGTGTTCCATTATAATTTCAAAGGAATTATCTTGAAAATATTAATTTTCAATAGGTAATATTTTGGGCCCAGAGTAGGAATAAAATTCCAATTAAGAATTGTAGTATTCATGGCAGGGACCATTCCATCTTATAAATAAGCAATCTGTATTGATTTCACAGATAACCCTTGCCAAAAGTTAGCCAGTGGACAACCAAGTCATGTGGATTTTCCACCAGCATCTCCTAACGCTAGAGCGGGTGTCTACGTCTGTTGGAAGTGATTACTGATTTCCAGAGACCTGAGGATGCCTGGCTTCCCCTTTTTATTGAATATTTAGCTGAATGACTAAAAGATACTCAAATATCTCAAACAAGGCAATCAGCCCCTGCCTCAAATTCTCTGATTCCCTATGTAGTATAGTATGATTGCTGCACTAGCAGAAGTACGTGTACACCAGCTCGTAGCAGTGGTTTTGATTGCACGCAGCCCACCCCGTCACCATGATCAAACTCTAAATTGTGTGCGCTCACACAGACCTCCAGCCACACATCCTTGCTTTCTCAGAGAAGAGGAAGAAGTAGCTTTCCTCCTCCTGCACCCATTTCATCCCAATCCTGTTAGAATGTCTCTTGTTTGTATCTTCTTTTTTAGAGCCCGGAAGGTTTAATCTTATAAAGAATTGCTTAGGGACACCCTCCCCAGTGTCTGCCCCAGAAAGAAGTTTTTAAACTCTCCGTAAATTGTGAAAAAGCCAGGTATAGGAGGTTGGAGCTAATTCTGTCACCTTTCACCACCGAGAGAATATTATCAACACCAAAGAGGGACTCACTTCCTCTCTCTCTCTCTCATCCCCTCCTGCTTCTTCTCTAGCTGCAAGTCATCAGAATTAAACCCTTCTTCATCCTGGTTTGTGGGTGAGGATGTACATTACACATACTTGGATGTAGGCATAAATGTGCAAACATTCCAATTATTTTTCTATTACATCCTATTCAGATGCGGAGGGCGACCCCAGAGTCCCTGTGCCTCCCTTAGTAGCCAGACCCACACCCTCCAGGAGAGGAGAAAAGCCTCTCCTGCAGCCCTGCTCTCCCCCCACGCATGACACCTCATTAGAAGGGCATTCAAAGAGGAACATTAGCTGACGGGCTCTCGGAAGAATTTTTTTCCATTCCCAGAAGAGTGTTTTCCCAAAGGGAGAGTCCGATCACCGCTTCGGTTTGTTTAGTGCTTTCACTTTAGTTTGCAGCTAACCCTTTGCAGGAAATCAATCAACAAATATTTAATCAGCACCTACTATGTATCTATCACTTGGAGAGGCTCCGAGTGAGAAACAAGGGGGACTAAAGCATAATCTTCGCCCTCAAGGAGACCGTGACCTATTTAGGAAGAAAAAGCTAACACAAAACAATTAAATGCTACACCGGGTAGATCTAAATAAGGGAGAGAGTACTAGGAAACTATATCCTAGAAGAGATAAAATTTGTCTCAGGACTTGAAAGATGTATTGGATTTAAACAAGGAGAGAAGAGAGGTCGCTAAAAGCAAGAGGAGACTGTATAATTAGGGGTGCTAAGGAGACTGCACCAATTAGGGAGAAGATAACACTCAGGGAAGTCTTGGGAAATAGGGTGATTAGGGACCAGAGTGTGGAAAGTCAGAGACTTCAGTAAAATTGAACACAATCTTGGAGTTTTTCTGCACTTCATAATTTTTAATTTTCCCTTAGATTCTTTCCCTGGAAAACAGGGCATATTATCAGTAGGTTGTGGTGACTGAGATTTCTGGAATGATGTGATGTACACTTTACCTGAAATCCCATTTAGAGCTGTGAACATTGCCCTTAAAAAAAAAAAAAAAAAAGCATTATTAAAACAATCAAACCGCAAAGAGGAAAGACATTCATTTTAATGATTCTTTCCGGCGATTGTTTTCACCCTGGCTCCTCCGGCTGTCGGGATTCCACAGAGAGGCCTCCTCCAGGGCAGCCTTGGGAGATGAGACAGAGATAAAGCAATGAGGGCCTGGATGCCTGAGAGCAACCAGACTTTGATCCCCTTGTTATCTGGTTTCCATTTAGGATTTTCAAACAAACACATAAATAAATCCCTGAGGCAAAGAAATCTCTGGTGACCAGTCATTTGTGTGTCATCAGAAGTACTTATGGATGTATTGCGGTTGAATTCTCCTTTTAAGGAAACACCCACACACACAAACACACACTCCTAAGTATGATGTTATTGATGGACTCATTCTCTTGTTTCTCAGGAACTTGTTAAGCTCCTGCTGTGTACTTTGCTCCCACTCGTCAACATCACATAAGGGGTGAAGCCAGATTGGTGGACTTCAGCCTTGAATGCCAGGATAAGGAAATGGATGTGAGGCGACTGATTGATGACGATGATGGTGATGCCAGTGATGATGATGACGCTGACGCCACGGAGCACTTCCTATGTGTCAAGCGCTGTGCACCAGGTAATTGTCTAATTTAATGTTTGCTACAATGTCACAAGATACTATTAAACTGAACCTGACGGAGGTTTAAGATATCTGCCCACAGTCGTGCAGCTAGAAAAAGGCAGAAACTAACCTGACGGGTTAAGCTGTGAGTCACAAGGATTACCTGACAAGGCTTTACAACAAAGACAAGTGACCGGGAACATTCGTTTGTTCTTTCAATATTATTTTACGTATGTAGGCATTTTATGAATATTTGCCCTACACACTCTCTCAGACTTCCAGGTTAAATAACCACGCTCTGGGCCCCTAACCAGGGAAGGACGCTGCCACTGTATTTCTTCTTGCCTTGCCTTACCCTCCTGCTCAAGTGGGAGACAACAAATTCAAACAAGAAACTGGGGACAAGATTGAAGACTACTTTTAGAGAAAATAAGAATTACCAGACCCGAACACTGTATAGTCTTCAAAACATGTGACTATTAACTTCATCTCATCGCTGGTGACACACAACCTGTAACACTGTTAGTCCAAAAGCCAAGCTCAGAAATCACATTATTTGCTAACAGGATTTGGGTACTTGCTGTTGTCACACCGCAATAAAAAAAAAAAAAAGAAGCATCTGTAAATTGCTCCTGGAAGAGGGGGTTTCTCACAAAATTGCCCGGTTGTACCATAAGTAACCATTACTCTTACAATCACTAGGAACAAAATCAGGCCTACTTTGCAGAAGTCAGCAAAATTAACTGGGCCCTAAGCAGCTTCTTATTGGTTGGTTTTAGAAATACTTTATCAACAGAGGCAAGAGGAGGAAAGTGAGACTATAAGACGCCACCAAGATGTTTCACTGCTGGAGTTATTCCAGTACACTGTCAATTCCACCAGAGAGCTCTCAGAACATTTGCCTTTCTCCTGTGAATCAGGTTGTATAGCATTAAAACAAAACCAAACAGAAGTGCGTGATTAGCATAAAACAATATTAGCCTAAATAAACAAACAGGAGATTGGGATTTTGAGGGGTCGGAGAAAGGGGCCTACTCATTTCAGTTGACTTCCCTGTAGCTGATAAACTGTGAAATTTCCATAATAACGTAGAGTACAGAAAACAAACAACAATTTTACTTGATAGGGAAATTGCATCCTGTTACTGGATATAAAATTCTACAGCATGTTCAATGGTATTTTCAAAGCATTGAGAGTGTAGACATATGTTTTCATTTTTAAACGCAGTTATAATGTAAATAATAAATCCACCACTATTTGGCTGGTCCAGAGATTGCTGGCATCATTAACTCAGAAACCCAGAGATGCAAACGCTCTACTTACCTTGCTAGGCCCTCAGCCAGAAGTCCCCTATAACTCTGTGGATGTTAATATATGCCCTCTGCTTCGTCTACATTTCTGCCTTGCTTAAGGGTCTTCTGGAGTTCCCTATGGTTATTTGTATCACATTTTAACCACTCATTGCTTTTTTATGCCCTTCTTTCTCCCTTGCCTGTGTCCTTTTTTATTTTCTTCCTACGTCTCTGCTCACTCATTCAACAACAAATCAAAGTCTCTCTTCCCTCAGCTCCTCAGCAGAGTCCATTCTGGTCACTTTGCAGCCCCTGTCATCCACCAGGCTAGTCTCGTCGTTGGCTTGGGCCAGTAAGCATGCAGTGGATGTAACAGAAGACTAGACCAAGACGGACCCGCAGGTGGCCTCATGTGTTTCCGCCTGGTCCGGAAACTCTGCCATTGTTGTGGGAATCAGCTCATGATAGCCTTCGAGAAGATGAGAGACCGGGTGGAGGAGAGTCAGCCAACCTCCAGAAAACTCACCTGGTCGACCCAGGTGTTGCAATAGACACATGAGGAAGAGTAAACCAAGACAACCAAGACTGAGCCTGGCCTAAATTGCCAACACCAGAATCATATGCTAAATAGGTGGTCGTTGTTTTAAGCCTCTAAGTTTTACAGTGGTTCATTATACAGCAATGGCAAATGGATACATCTGTATTGTCTTGTTCTCCTCTTATGTCTCTGCAGTACTCACACCTGAGGGTACACTTAACTCTTCCAGAAATTCCAACACACCTTGGAAAATAATACTCACCAACCAAACAAATCATATCCACCACTAACACCCATTTATGAAGGTATAGTAGTCACCAAGATGGTAGTCACCAAGTTAAAGGGATACAGATGCTATTCCCAACTTTTCCCACTACCAACCCCCATGGTCTTCTTCCGTTTTCTTTTTCTGCCTCAGTATCTTTCAGCATGGAATAGATATTTTATTTATCTACTATGGACAAATTACTAAAGAAAACTATTTTAAAATCCTTCATAGATTACATGACATTCATTAAGCTTCCCAGGTTTAAAGTTGAAAAACATTAACTCTTGTTCAAATTCACCCAGGAATGTAAAGTACCTCTGTGGGGCAAATAGAATTGAATCCATTGATTTCCATGTAATTTATTAATTTCAGCCCTGACAAACACCTGCAGAATCCGAATCACCGCTATTGTGAGACAGGGGTTCTCAGGCAGTATTTATACCATTATACACAACACTTATCCGAACTGCAATGTGCATAACACCTTGCTTCTCATTCCCTTCCTAAAATACACCAAAATTTTATCTTCGAACACGTGATTTAATTGGTTTGTGACTCTAAATTAAATGTGTGTGTGTGTTACATTCACATCTTTATCACTGACCAACCCCATTGGCTTAGCACAGCACTGGGCACATAGGAAGAACTGAATCCTTTTGGCTTGCATTGAACTTAACTTGAATATGGTTACAATTATTTATATAATATATATTGAAAGACTGTATCAACATCTTACTCGAACCCGTGTCCCCTACATCGGCAGGCGGACTCTCAACCTCTGCGCCACCAGGGAAGCCCTGGACTTTGCATACTTTAACTGTACTCATTTTCAGTTTCATGGATAATCAAAAAGAGATTGAAAATATAATTTAGTTTCTTATAAAACATATTCTTAGAACTACCCTCAAGAAATAATAGGAGAGGGACTTCCCTGGTGGTGCAGTGGTTAAGAATCTGCCTGCCAATGCAGGGGACATGGGTTTGAGTCCTGGTCTGGGAAGATCCCACATGCCGCGGAGCAACTAAGCCCATGTGCCACAACTACTGAGCCTGTGCTCTAGAGCCCACAAGCCACATCTACTGAGCCCGTGCGCCACAACTACTGAGCCCGTGTGCTGCAACTACTGAAACCAACACACCTAGAGCCTGTGCTCAGCAACAAGAGAAGCCACTGCAAGGAGAAGCCCATGCACCACAACAAAGAGTAGCCCCCGCTCACCGCAACTAGAGAAAGCCTGCGCGCAGCAACGAAGACCCAAAATAAATAATAAATAAATAAATTTTTTTTTTAAAAGAAATCATAGGAGAAAGCTTGACACTAACAGTGACTTAAAGAAGATAGAGGTTTATTTCTTTCTCAAGTAAAAATTCAGGTGTAGGCTAACGACGTCTGTTAAATGGCTTGCTCCCTGAAGTCCTTAGGGACCCAGGCTCCTTTCAGCTCATAGCTCTGCCATTTGAGCCCCAGCCTCACAGTACAAGATGGTAGTTAGATTTCCAGCTATCACATCCACATTTCAGGCAGCAGGATGAAGAAAGAAAAAAAGGCAAAGGGTACATGCCAGCTATCTTTTAAGAAAACTACCTGGAGGAGCTGCCTAAGTTAAATCCCATTGGCTAGAGTTTAGTCCCATGGCCACATTGAATCACAAAGGCATCTGCCAGTCTTTTTTAAAAGTTGGTCATATGACCAGTTACAATCAGGAGTTTAAGAGGGAAGAACAAATGTCAGAATAGGTAACTAGCAACTTCTCCAGAATGTGCTGTATGTTGGGGAGATCGTCTTTAAATGTTCTCAAAGTATAAAATTGCCCATAATGTGCCAGTTTTCCATTTTTGTCCTTGTTTTGCATAATAACCTCTTAATGGACAAGCTCTATCTATAACTCCCCTGGCACAGAATGGTAGAAAGAGATCCTTCCCCAGTTAGGATGCTCTTCTGTTGAACAGGAAAAAGCAACCCACCGAAATTGGCTTAAGCCATAAGAGAATTTATGGGCTCACTTAATTAAAAAGTCCAGAATGGGATTCTCTTCCAGAATGGTTTGATTTAGCCTCCATTGTTGTCATCGAGACCCATTTTTGCCCATTTCTCAACTGGGCTCTGCATTCTTCCACTCAATGGCCTAACTCTGGGTCTACATATGTTAGCAAGGTGGTAACAGTCCACGTGTTTCCAGGTTCAGGTCCCTTGGGAAAGAACAGCAGTCTCGTTGTACATAGCTATGATTGGGTCACACAGCCCGTGGGTGAATCCATCGCTGTAACCAAGGAGAAAGTAGCATGCTGATCTCTTTAGGCCAATCAGCACCCAGCCCTGCTGCTAGGGTTGGATATGATACCTTTTAAACCATGTGGCCTGAGAATGCGTGGTTTCCCAAAGGGAATTTGGATTATCATTTTGCCTTAAAAATAGTAAGTGGAAATTGGGCAAAAAACAAATCTCTGTTATGGAGACATATTTCACACACAATGTGGGATTCAACAGGTGTTTTTCATGACTCAAGATATAAACACTTCCCAAGATATTCGCAGGACAATGAGGCTGAAAATAAAACCAAATTCACAGGCTTGATATGATGGTTAAATGATTTAACACACTTGAAAATATATAGTATAACATCTCTAAGCAGGAATAAAGATACCATTCTGTGACTGTGACTACTACTTTCTCCACCGGATTAGGCCACTAGAAAGTTGTCATTATCATTATTGTTACTGGTATTCAGTGGTGCTCAGTTAGGGAACTGTAGAACCCCTAAGCCAGGTCTTTTTTGCCTTTCCCTGTATTCTATTCTCATTTCATCATCTGAAGTCTATTTCACCTGCTGAGCCGTTTCTGTATCCTACTCTGTTATATCTCTTTTATGAAAAAATTTACACTAAATACTAGAGAATTATTAGCCCCTCTGTCTTCAGGGGCCCAAAGTTCTCATTTCCTGTACAAAGTTTTCATCACATGAATTTCTAGGTAAATTTGCTGTCTTCCAACACAGAGTCTCTGGGAGAATACCAGCTGTAGCAGTTATCTGGGATGGCTTCCCTCTGGAATTCCTACACATTCTTTCTCTGTCTGTCTCCTCCCAGAAGGAACTCCGGGAGAGGTCTTACAGGCCCCAGGTTTGGGCAGGAAGTAAGCAGCTTTCAGCAGTTTTCTGTGCACCTCGGGAATTCCCCAATATTTCCTCAGCAGCAGTGAGTGTCCCAGCTGTCCACTGCTTCTCCTTTTCATGTGCACCACTTGTGAATTCGACAGCTATTTGGAAATGGTGAATGATAATAATTATTATCTATCCCAAGCACTTCTTGCATCTTGTTCATTTTTCTCTCCAACCCAGCCTATTTACAATGTATTATTCCCACATCACAGGCAAAGAAACTGAGCTCAGAGACGTTCGAGTTTTGCCAAACATCCCATAAAGGTGAAAATGAAACCAGGATTGTCTGATTCCAAAGTCTCTGCTTTCTCCACTCTGATATGCTGCTATTAAAAAGCTGTTTCTTAAGCAGACTTAACAGGTACAGAGAACAAGCTAGTGGTTACCGGAGGTGGCGGGTAACATAGGGGTGGGGGAGTGAGAGGTACAAACAGTTGGGTGTAAGATAGGCAACAAGGATGTATTGTACATCATGGGGAATATAGCCAATATTTTGTAATAACGGTAAATGGAGTGTAACCTTTAAAAATTGTCTTAAAAATTTTAAGCTAATTCTTAAAAATACTGATTAGGTGGAAAGCAATTTTAGTTTTACATCTGATAAATTATTTCAAATAGAATTGTGGTTATGTGTGGCGATTTTTCATAGGCTTACTTTCTCGATACAAATCAGGATCTACTACGGAGTGAATAAGTATGCTTCAAAGATGCCTTCGACCAAGCAAAGAAGGTCAGGGATTGGGAGGCCTTACAGTTGGGAGCCCGTTTTAGTTTGGGCTGAGCTCCGGGACACCATGAAGAGGAGAGCATGTAAACCACATGAAATAGAGAGTAGACAGAGCGGTACTGTTGACTTCCATATTAGGTCCTGCAAAAGAAGTTCTCAAATGTTAGTTTCCGTACATCCCAATCATATGGACATTTGTTACATGGCGGATTCTTGGGCTGCCTAGGTGATTCTGTGGACGATGGCCCACTGATCACTTTTGGAGAACCACCATCCAAGATCTCAAAGCCCAATTTAGGATGCAAATAGAAAGAATCAAGAGTTGGCTGAATGGGAAATTGATTCTCCTCTTGAACACACCTTACATTCGAATCATTTATGACGGAGCCTCATTCTATACAAAAAATCTTCCGACTTGCAGTGTTTCTATAAGTTTTGAGAAAGAAACACATACACACACATTGATGGAAAAGACTAGAT
Source organism: Neophocaena asiaeorientalis asiaeorientalis (assembly GCF_003031525.2). NCBI lineage: Eukaryota > Metazoa > Chordata > Mammalia > Artiodactyla > Phocoenidae > Neophocaena > Neophocaena asiaeorientalis. Next base: position 297,313 of record NW_020172633.1, on the reverse strand, counting down.
TTAATCTTTCTATTGAATTCAATTTACAATTTTGTAAATTAATTTATTACTGTGGGAAGCCTACTGTGGATGATCTTATAGAAAGAAGAACCTTTTGTAAAGCAAATAATTGCCTCTGGTTTGTCTGCTTTGAACCCTTGATATTCATTTAAATTGAATGTTCTCAAAGCAGAACACACCTGGTATCTAGTTTGTCTAAATACTTAGAAAGTCAAATTGTCTAATTATTAAGCTCCATCCTTATTTCCCAAACATGTATGAGTGAGCTTTCAGGAAGCATTCACAGTGATGTGCAGAGACAAAAAACAAAAACAAAAAGACCTGTTCTTAAATACATTTTCCAGAGGATCTATGTTTAACTTTGTCTTCTAATAGATAAAGGCAATAAAAATGCTTGCGTCCGGGCTTCCCTGGTGGCGCAGTGGTTGAGAGTCCGCCTGCCGAGGCTAGCGGACACAGGTTCGTGCCCCAGTCCGGGAAGATCCCACATGCCGCGGAGCGGCTGGGCCCGTGAACCATGGCCGCTGAGCCTGCGCGTCCGGAGCCTGTGCTCCACAACGGGAAAGGCCACAACAGTGAGAGGCCCGCGTACCGCCAAAAAAAAAAAAAAAAGTTTGAGTCCAGCATTGCCATATAGTTTGAAATTCCTTGCCTACTGAAACCCTAGCCAAAAGGCTTTCTTAGTTTTATATTAAATTATCCCCATTTGGTTGGCTGTCTTAATCAACTTAACCGATTATTTACCATATCACGGTTTCACTCTGTGCAGACACTCTCCCAGGGCTCTTGTGAACAACTTCTTGGGCTCCTTTCTTTCCTTTTTTCTAACCATTAAGATTGTCTCCCATCCCACTTTTAGCCGACAACCTCAGGTTCACAAGACTTTGCGGCTCTGTTATTGCGTTTGTCTAAAAAAATTCGTAATTTCAGATTTTTCTTTCCTATTTGGGGGAGGGCTGACTGGGGCGGGGGAGGGTCGGTGAGGTGAATGAACAAAACCGGTTGAACAGTTAATGCTTTAACCTTGCGTATAATTTATACAATAAACAAAGTCACATGCTCCCCTAATAATTTAGATGTAAGCAAATGTTGATTGATTCAGGAAGGCTAACGCCTGAAGCCAAGCCTGCAGCACTAAAATTTGAATTAAACTAGGACAGAAGCAAGCTAGCCCATAATAACATTTGTATAATTTTATTTTTGCCCTTGGCTCAGTTCATTTCCTCGTACAGTAGATGCATGAAATTGGTTCTTCAGCCACCTTGAACTGATATTCATTGATATCTGGGCAGGCGGGGGAAGCAAGGAATGCACCTTCCTCAGCTTTTTGTTTTCAATCATAAGGCCTTGAATTCCTAGGTCATTTCTGACAATGATTATCTTTCTCTGAATTGTGTTTTTGGCAAATATCTCGGAACAGCTTCATTTCACCTCCAGATAGGGTTTCCTCCTCTCACTGTGAGGGGGCTCTTAGAACCCAGATTGTTAAGTAGATGCAAATGTTGTGCTGTTTTTAGTCCTTTATTCAAGCCTGGGGGCATGAAATCTGAGTTCTCTTACTCTGCTTTCAGCAGCGAAATAAGGGCCTTAGGAAATTCTTTAAACGATGGTAAAAAATAAACATTAACTTGAAACACTCAGGGACCAAACCCCCTTGTACTATTAACCTTTGACTTAAATAAAAATTAGGAACTACATCTTACCACTTACCACTTTTGTTAGGGACTGAGGCTCCTTTTGAGGGATCAGGTTTAAGCCTGTAAATAATTCTCGAGAGCTTCTGAAAAGTAGGCAAAGTTTTCCATCCAAACTGAGCGAAACTTGGTTTTTCATAGTATTTCCCTGCAACCCGACACACACCAACAGGCACAGTGCACAAAAGAAAGCAGTCTCAAAACCCACAATTGCTTTAAATGTCTAACAATTTTTATTCAGCCTTTCAGGCAAAGTAACAGCTCTTTGGGGGTCAAAAGTTCTGAAATAAAGAATTTCTTCCCTTAGGTCAGGAAATCAAATATGCTAAAAATTCTCCCTAACCTTTTGTTTAGAGGGAGCTAAGGGGAAAAAAAAAATCCTGAAAATTAGAAATGAAAGAATTGGTATTTGCACTTTATGTGAAATCTGCATTTATCTCTCCCTTCTTCCAGCTGAGAGGTAAATAGCAGCCCTAGTGTTTTGGAGGCAAATATTGTTCTGTCCTATTCTTGGTAACAAAATCTGCTCCCAGGCCCTCTCCAGCCCTGTCTGATTGTGCCCTAGGGCTGTCACAGGCCGCCAAAGGAGCCTTTCAGAAAATCCAGGCCATGTTTTGACTTCATTACAAATTCCAAATAGGACAAGTTTTCGCCTGGCTTAGGCTTGGTTATGAAAGTTTCCCACAGCTCCTGAAAATATACAGAATAATAAATGGCTGGGCAGAGAAAGAGAAGGCAATAGTAATTCCATCAAAGCTTTCAGGTCACATCATAGAGCGCAGTTGCAGAGCCGGGGGGAGCTTATATCATTAGGACCCAGAGACAAAATGTTTTGCCTTCGGCCCCGAGGTCACACACTGGGGCAAGAACTTTGAGGTTCTGTCCTTTGTTCCCCCACGAGGGAGAGAAGGACACCTCTTCCCCTACCCTGGCCCCCTGGGCTTCCCTGGAGACACGTTGTGAAACCTTCTCACCCCAAGGGGTGGCTAGCAAGCTTCAAATGTTTTTTGGGGCGTTTCCAGCATAAAAGCAAAAACTGATGAGTTTCAGTGGGATAAGCCAGGAGGCACAAAGGCAAAACTCCCAAGGTGGTGGGTGTGAGGGGGAAACTTTTTATTGTCTTGCTGCGGATTCTTTCTTTCATTTTTCTTTTCTTTCCCTTTTGCCTGTCTCTTTATTAAGTCAAGATGTTATAGGAAGGAACCAGTTAAATATGACATGCAAGCTTCTTAAGGGAAGACTTTCCTCCCCAGTTACAGAAGAGAATCCAGTTTGGCCATATTCGTGATCCCCATCCTTCTTCCTCCCTTCTCCCTTGTTCCAGATTCTTCCTTCTCTCACCTGTTTTTCAGGGCGAAACATAATGAAACACTTTAACGACAAATTCTAGCAGGCGGTACCTTACCTTCTGAGAACTCTAGCACTGACCCGACCAGCTTCCCTGGCACGCCCTTTTTTTCCCTGCATGTCTCTATTTTAGAAAACATGTATGAAATACTTCAAATAAGTCCAATACTGTGGGACACTTACATAAATTTTTTTTCCCAAAATAGTCCGTTAACATATATGTCCCTCCCTAGAAGCAGATTTCATTAGCTCCTTATTTTTTTATTTTTTGGTGGCACCCCATGTCATGCGGGATCTTAGTTCCCTGACGAGGGATCGAAGCCGCACTTCCTGCAGTGGAAGCGCGGAGTCTTAACCACTGGACCTCCAGAGAAGTCCCAGCTCCTTATTTTTGAAAAGCCAATAACGATAGACTGACAATTCCTAACCCGTCACTCTGACTTCGGATTGGTGGGCTGTGGCTTTTGGACATCAAAGCCATCTATTACGGCTTTTACATATGTGGTTTACAATGCAGTCATTGCCACCAGCCATACATTATCCACTGTCCTCTTGGAACCACTGAAGTGATGAGAGAGACAGGAGAGACAGGCAGTGGTTGGTGCTTAAAGGCTGGACCCAAAATTGCCCCCAAACTCATTTTTGAAGTCTTTGAACGTGACCAAAATTTTATTAATGAGCTTTAGCTGGGAAGAGCACTTTCATGTCTCTGTTTCCCACATTTAGTTAAACCTGTAAACTCAACCTCCAGTTGGCTTCCATTGGTAGCTGGACCCAACGGAAGCATTAGATAGAATCCATAAGAAAATGTTAATACCATTTTTCTGTTTATACACCACCTGGAAGAGAATATACACCTTAAATATAAAAGGGAGATAAGTAGGTATTTCTAATTTGACTAGACTGGAATTATAATACGAAGAGAAACTGTTTCACTGGAAAATCTACCATTGGCAGGGGGCAGTCGGCCAGCGTGCGTGTCTGGGTGAGTGTGTCTATATTAAGATAAAGGCAGAAAAGCAGCCAGGAACAAGGTGAAAAGAAGTTCATTCATTGTCTCAAGGAAATAAAGACCTCTGACTTTTAAAGTGAAAATATACCATTGGCATCAGATACTAATCGCAAGGTAATTATTTTTAAAGAATTTCCTGAGTAACACACAAGCACCCATGACACCCTTAGGCTAATATATGTACCCAGAGACTAACTCTGCCCGCCCTTGGTTGTATGTGCGTTTGTTGTCCTTGGAGTGAATAAAAGCTGCTTTCCATGTTACTCTATCCTCCCGTTAAAAAAAAAAATGCCACTTCAGAAGATAGGGATAAAAATGCATCAGATTAAAAAACACTCCTCAAGGGCAATTTGGATGAAAAGTTAAGCTGGGCAACATCAAACTAGGCCCCTTCCTGTAAAATACATCAAATTCAAAGAAGTACTTTTCTTTAAGTTACTAATCTTTCTAATGAATATCAGATTCCATCAGCCAAACTGCATTTTTGGCAAGAACAGTTTTTACCGATGTAAAAGGCGGCAAGGACTGGTTTAACTGAAAGCACCCAAAATATTAATCGATTGCTAAAACACTTATCTATCCTTTGTCCAAGGAAAAAGACTTTATTCAAGGAATTTCAAGCTTTGTTCAAGGAATTTCCACACTGGAGAGGATGGTCCCTGTCAATCCAGGTAAATTGTTATTGGGGGGGTCTTATCCCTGCGACCCGCCCCCCAGTCAGTGAGCACTCTAAGAGGAACCCCCTCCCTCCCAGCACATCCCCTATAACAGCCCTGGAATGAATGAAACACCAGGTCATCTCCCCAAGACCTCTGCATTAACCCACCTCCAACAGTATAAAATATCACATGCTGTGCCTGATGTTGTAGGGATTCTTTTCAAGTATAAAGAAAATTCCTAGGAATTCCCTGGCGGTCCAGTGGTTAGGACTCTATTCTTTCACTATGGTGGCCGGGATTCAATCCCTGGTTGGGGAACTAAGATTCCACAAGCTGCAGGGCACGGCCAAAAAAAAAGAAAAAGAAAATCCCTGACCTCATTAGACTACATTTTAGACATCATATACAGCCATATCTCATACCCAGCTTCTGAACCATCCAATGTTCTATAACTCTCTTTGGAACTATACTGTAGTCAGAATTCTCCTTTCATTCATTCATTCATTCATTCCTTACTTATTGAAGACCTGCAATGTACCAGGGACTGCTTCTAGGAGCTGGGGAATCAGTGGTGAAGGAGACAGATAACAACATCCCGCTCTCAATGAGCGATTTTCTACCAGGCAGAGACATCCACAAACCAGAAAACAAATGAAGACAATCATTTCAGACAATGATTGGTGAAATAAAAATAAAGGAAGATGATGACACAAAGTGGGCTAATGTGGATAAGAAGGCTCTGTGGGGGAGGGGAAGATATTGAGCTGAACTCTGAATCTCAAGAAAGACTCAGTTGCTGTGACTCTAGGAAGATGAATTCCGCCTGTTTCTTAGCCAGGACATTTACTCATATTATGGTATAGATTGTATGCACCTGGAATACCCACGGGATTCCAAGCAGAACTCTTAAAACCCAGGTAAGAGAGAACACTTACCTTCTACTTACCTGCAGGACAACCCAGAGCATTATTTCTCAGCTGAGGGCATATTTAATTACCAAATGTTCTGCAAATGTCTTCCAAGTTGTAGACATAAAGCCACCCAAATTGCTGACTTTCAAGAACATATACTTCTTCCTTTATCCCAGAAATGCCACCTTCCTTGATGAATTTGCATCTGCAATGATTCATCATTCGTTGTAATTTACAATTATTTTCTTAAGTTCTTCTAAATGACCAGCTACCTGCAAAGCGTGCTTGCTTTTATTCCATTAGCTAACTAACTTCAGTGCTCCACAAGCAATACTGTGCTTGAGAAAAAAATGCAGCAGTGCTGCTAGTTCACTGTTCAGGCAACCACAGCAGCCAGATTGAGAAATGATTACTTTAGCTTGTGGCCTACAAGAAAAGACTTCAGATCACGTATTAATTGTTTAAATGTTGTTCTTAAGCCCCTTTTAGCCTTATGGCAAACCCAGAGGCCAGGTAAAAATGAATTCTTAGAAGATGGTTTTGTTCAAAGGCATGAAAGTTTACCATTGCCTTTTCCCCCCATGTCACATCTGGACACCTCCATTCTGGTTACTTAGGTGTCTGACGGTTTGTCAGAAGGCTAGCCATAACTGAGGTGGAAAACTGGACTCCATTAAAAAAACATTAAAAGCTGAGAGGGAGGCAAGTTGATGTGGCATGGCTCCCAGCAATAAGGAAGCAAAAGTGCACACTGAAGCTTAGAAATAGAAAGTGATGTCCTCATAAAAACATGGCTCCAGGCTGGTGTGCCACTAGAAATTCCTCTGTCAGTTTAGAATATTTAGCTCTAAGGGATTTCGACTTTCAAATGTATCTCTGGATGCAAAATAGGCTGCACAGGAGGATATAGCATTGAAGAAGGGAAAGAAGAATTGCCCCCAATTACAATCAGTTTACGTGACGCTGAAGATTTTTTTTTTTCAGGTAGCATATTTGATCAGAAAGCATGCAAGTGGGTCGGATGAGCTACCTCGCTGACATCAAGTGATCCGCTGGCCTTCATAACTAGAAAACGTTGCTGAGAACGGATAGACCAAAACAATATTAAAAGCTTCAGCACGACTGGTTATCAAGGGAAACTTTCAGCCTAATTGGAAAGCTCAGAGCTTCAGGCGTCTGAAAGTTTTGGTTTGGGGCTCTTCCGAGGCATTCCAATGCAGTATTTGCAATCAATAATGGGATGCTACTCACAGCACCATCACGAGGCTTATGAAGTCCCCTGAGATTTGTATTTGACTTGTTAAACTGTAAAAAGAGTTGGAAAAACAAACAGAAAAGAAATATCTCAGTCCCTAGCTGCCCAAACATAAAACAATCAAACAAACTCTGGCAGTCAAAACTGGAAATGGCAAAATGGAAAATACATACAGATGCATTTTCATGCACAGAACGTGAGCATCTTGGATGACCTTCCTTAGTGTGATCTATCCTTCTGGGTGTTAGGCAAAGAGATCACCTCTCCAGGCAGATTGAATTATGTGCTAAGATTGAGTTATGATGATGTAGATTATCCCCTGAAACCTACAGACATGAGGTTTCTTCTCCCCCAACAGATTATGGTATTTTCAGCCCAACTTAGCTACAAGCAGTAGGTTACGAACACCAGTTAAAGCATCCCAAGAAGATTCAGAACAGTCCCTTCCTCAGAGCGACTGTCCTCTGCACCTGGAAAACATAACAATTTTCTTAACCAACCTCTTTGCTCAGAACGGAGCAGCAGAATCTTCATATCCTGGAAATGTCGACGTTTATGGAATTGTGTGCTCCAGAGAACTTCCCCTGAAATCACCAGGGAGGGTTGAAAGGGAACAAGTCCAGGACAAGTTCTTTACTGGGTTTGGATTTTCCTTTTCCCCCAAAGGTTCACCCAGATGCCTTCATCAGAGGTTTGAAAGGGAACATAGGAGATCTGAGCGATCTAGTGAGAGACAGGCAAGGAGCTGAAGAAGTGGAAGTGCACATCCAACCCAGCACCCGCTCCTGCCCTCGGGAGTAAAACATCAACTTCTGGAACCAGAAGACAAAAGCCTCCTTCGTGTCCAGGATAAGAGAGAGACAGACTTCAGTATGAACCTAAAGACGCATCTTTACCCACATTTTAATATTTCTGAAATCAAAATACATCTTAGAATCGCTGCCGACCAGCAGTCGTTGGCCATAGTAGTCATTGCCTGCAGACAGGCATAAAACTCGTGGAACGGCCCAGAAGGGAATTCTAGAGATAGTCGTGGAGGAACCTTTTAGGAAATGCTACATCACCCATGCTCTGGATGGCACAGAGGACGAGCCTGCACAGCGAAACATGAATATTGCAGACTTCAAGTTGGAAAATAATTCATAAGAGTCACACTCTGAAAATGAGGTTTTGTAAAGTCCTTAGCCAATTTACTTCATTTTTAGTTTTCTTTCTACATAGGCACAAGAGATACATAGGAGCAAAATCAATGCCAAAATAAGTATAAGATCCTTTCCAATAAAAATTCTAAGGCATAAAATAATCACTGTGCTACGGTTGTAGGAGTACTTTCTGTTTTCTTAGTGGCACATAAAATCATAGCGGGCCTCACAACCGATGACATCTGAAATTCAATGAAATACAAGATTTGTGTCACCCAGAATAGTTTGCTTAACAGCCCTGAACTTCAGATCTCTCTTCTGAAAAAGATCATAACCTCTACCTCCTTAGAGAGATGGGGGCTGACCCAGTAGCTAGCCCCAGCAGAACTCACAGAAGTCTATGTGCCACAGGGTCTATCCCCAGTCAATGGAAGTAACTATTATTCTCTAGCCATTTATCTGCTTCAGCCACAATACAAATACCATAAACAAACTCATTTACTCACCACTGTGTGGTTTCCTTTGCTTCTTTAACTTGCCAACTCTGTACCAGGTGGACAAAACCCCACAGATACCTATAAGGCCTTGATGACAAGAGTATTTTTTGGTGATCATCTGTGAAGCAAATGAAATGAAAGGCCTATTTGATCCAGTGTTCTAATGACAGAATGATTGTAACATCAAAATCCAATTGTTTTTTGTTTTTAATAAATTTATGTATTTATTTTGGGCTGCAATGGGTCTTTGTTGCTGCGCGTGGGCTTTCTCTAGTTGCGGCGAGCGAGGGCTACTCTTCGTTGCAGTGAGCAGGCTTCTCACTGTGGTGGCTTCTCTTGTTGTGGAGCACAGGCTCTAGATATGTGGGCTTCAGCAGTTGTGGCATGTGGGCTCAGTAGTTGTGGCTCGCGGGCTCTAGAGTACAGGCTCAGTAGTTGTGGCGCACAGGCTTAGTTGATCTGCGGCATGTGGGATCTTCCCGGACCGGGGCTCGAACCTGTGTCCCCTGCACTGGCAGGCGGATTCTTAACCACTGCGCCACCAGGGAAGCCCTTTTATTTTTTTTTTAACATCTTTATTGGAGTATAATTGCTTTACAATGTTGTGTTAGTTTCTGCTGTATAACAAAGTGAACCAGCTATATGTATACATATAGCCCCATACCCCCTCCGTCTTGCGTCTCCCTCCCACCCTCCCTATCCCACCCCTCTAGGTGGTCACAAAGCACTGAGCTGATCTCCCTGTGCTATGCGGCTGCTTCCCACTAGCTATCTATTTTACATTTGGTAGTGTACATATGACCACGTCACTCTCTCACTTTGTCCCTTCGTCCCAGCTTACCCTTCCCCCTCCCCGTGTCCTCAAGTTCATTCTCTAAGTCTGCATCTTTATTCCTGTCCTGCCCCTAGGTTCATCAGAACCTTTTTTTTGATTCCATATATATGTGTTAGCATACAGTATTTGTTTTTCTCTTTCTGACTTACTTCACTCTGTATGACAGACTCTAGGTCCATGCACCTCAAATCTAATTGTTTTAAATACCACTCAAGGAGAATAGAAAAGAATATATCAGTTTCAAGGTGGGTAGAGGAAATTGCTTTAAAATTCTTTTAACTAAAAAAAATGTTTTAAACTTTGACAATCAGATTATAAGCCAACTAAAACACTTAAATATCTTTAAGTTGAATGGCTGAGCAATAGTTATCTTTCTGATTCTGAAAGTCTTTCTTTAGCTCCCAAAGTATGGCTGGTGACATTAGCTAGTGCTCGCTCTACTCTCTCTTATGGGGAAACAGAGGACTACAAGAGACTGAGCTGTATCTGCCCCTATTTCCAACAGACTCACGTTCAACTTTCGCTCACCAAAACAAGAAAAGAAAAAAAGCCGGGAAAATTTTATTAACCCTTTTAAAAAATAAGTTAATATAAGATGATAGCAAAAAAGGAACCTGAACTTTAGTAACACAGCTGGAACAATCCGCAGCGGTGGGAGAAGAGATTTAATTTAGTTGATTTTCTGTAGTTGTTGGTCGTTCGCTAGTCTCACAGTGATGGAAGATGCACATTTTTCTGAAGGGACCGAAAAGCTGCTGGAGGTTTGGTTCTCCAGGCAGCAACCCAACGCAAAGCAAGGATCTGGGGATCTTCACACCATCCCAAGATCCGAGTGGGAAATACTTTTGAAGGATGTGCAATGTTCAATCATAAGTGTGACAAAAACTGACAAGCAGGAAGCGTATGTACTCAGTGAGAGTAGCATGTTTGTCTCCAGGAAACGTTTCATTTTGAAGACGCGTGGTACCACTCTCTTGCTGAAAGCACTGGTTCCCCTGTTGAAACTTGCTAGGGATTACAAGGGGTTTGACTCAGTTCAAAGCTTCTTTTACTCTGGTAAGAATTTCACGAAGCCTTTTCACCGAGGGTACCCACACCAGAATTTCCGGGAAGAAACAGAATTTCTTAATGCAATTCTCCCAAATGGAGCAGCATATTGTATGGGACGCATGAATTCTGATTGTTGGTACTTGTATACTTTGGATTTCCCAGAAAGTCGGGTAATCAATCCGCCAGATCAAACCCTGGAAATTCTGATGAGTGAGATTGACCCAGCGGTTATGGACCGGTTCTACAGGAAAGATGGTGTTACTGCAAAGGATGTCACTCGTGAGAGTGGAATTCGTGACCTGATACCAGGTTATGTCATTGATGCCACACTGTTCAATCCTTGTGGGTATTCAATGAATGGAATGAAATCGGATGGAACTTATTGGACCATTCACGTCACTCCAGAACCAGAATTTTCTTATGTTAGCTTTGAAACAAACTTACGTCAGACCTCCTATGATGACCTGATCGGGAAACTTATGGAAGTCTTCAAGCCAGGAAAATTTGTGACCACGCTGTTTGTAAATCAGAGTTCTAAATGTTGCACAGTGCTTTCTTCGCCCCAGAAGACTGGAGGTTTTAAACGTCTTGATTGCCAGAGCGCTATGTTCAATGATTACAATTTTGTTTTTACCAGTTTTGCTAAGAAGCAGCAACGACAGCAGAGTTGATTAAGAAAAATGAAGAAAAAATGCAAAAAGAGAACACACACAGAAGGTGGTGGTGGCTGCTTTTTAGATATTGATATCAAGGGCCATTCTTTCCATAACCACTACCTTGTAGTTGCAGAAAGCCCTAGATGTAATGATAGTGTAATCATTTTGATTTGTATACATTATTATATCAAGTAGTTAGATATCTTGCATGAATGCTCTCTTCTGCATTTAGGTATCTTATGCCACTCTTGCTGTGAAATTGAAGTCATGTAGAAAAAACCTTTCACTATTTGAAACTTTACAACACTTGTGAAAACAATTCAATCTGCTTTATGCACAGTGTAATATTTCTCCAGGTATCCTCCAAAATTCCACACAGACAAGGCTTTCGTCCTCATTAGGTGTTGGCCTCAGCCTAGCCATCTGGGACTGTTCTATTCAATTGCTACCAGGATTTTGCATCCAGTTACCTCCACTTTCTAGAACATATTCTCTACTAATGTTATTGAAGCCAATTTCTACTTCATACACATGTTTTTGCAGCACCTATCAAAGTTCTTCTTCCACGAGTCGAGTCCTCTACAAAAATGACTGCAGTTATCCATTTCGTGTATTACTATCTCACTGCTTCCTATACTGGTGTTACTTTAATTGATTCGTTCCTCACCATGGTGTCTCCCTCCCAACCACAGCCCCTCCACAAAGCAATACACTGTTACACTGTGGGTTTACACTAACCTTACACCCCAGAGGGGGAATGGGGGGATGGACCCTGGACTTAATTTTCTTTTAAGGTCAAGGGAGTTTGGCATTTTTCATTACCATGAGCTCTTTTGGAATAAGCTGGTGTTGACTAGCAAAGAAGGTATAGATTGATACTAGGGAATATTGGCAGAACTGTATGGAAACTGTATGCCATTCTGTGCCCCCCATTAAATGAGATTAGCTTCTCATGAGTACCATGCCTTTATTAACTTGCTAAGTAGTAGTATAAAAGAATTATCGCTACATTTTTTGGCAAGGAGATTTAAGATAAAGGTTGTATTGGATTCAACAAGTCAAGTTAGCTCAGATGATTCACCTTAACTTTAACTTTCGTAGCCATTTCCAATAATTTCTATTAATGATATGCCATAAACTTTGGTTCAAGGCAGAATCGATGTCTTTGCCGTCTTGTGACTTAAAAAAGTTCTGTGACTTTGCGATGCATGTGATAGTGTTCTGACGGTTCCTCTTACTGGTATTTCTTCCACCATGGAGTAGCATCAAGTGATGAATGAGAACTGTTCAGGTCATCCAGACATACTACACAGTGAAGCAGAATGCTGTCCATAAAACATAACATACAAAATTCCAAAATGGTCAATGGGAAATGACCAGAAGTACAGGCTTAAAAGAGTTGGCATCTTTTAGCTGTATTTGCTAATATGGACATTTAAGCAGCTGAGAAAAGAGCAAAGCTGACTCAGTTTTGTATTTCTTCTTGCCCTCAAACAATTTTTGATTCTTTCTGGATTGATGCAGTGATGTTTTTGTTCCTTCCGTATTTATAAATGGAACACATTTTTTTAGTGTTTCTAAACATAAATTCTACTTGGTTTGAAATCAAGTGGTTGGAACACTTTTGACTTTTAAACATGTTGTTGATTCAAAGCTTCATTGAAGAAGCTTTCAATCAATGGATCAGTCCACTTGTGTAATTAGCGCACAGTACCTAACGTTTTGGGGCTATTATGAGGACCAATGATCAAAGTGGATTGTGTTCTTGAACAGTGTCCCAGTAGACTTGATGAACATTTATTGGCTTGAGGTCTGATTTCTCCCACCCAATAGATTTAAGATTTCTATTTAATGTTGAAAAACTGCACAAATTTGTATGGAACAAAGCCTAGAAAAATGAAAGCTATAGATTGAATAGTAATCTAAATTAATCCTAGTGTGTACGATAGAGGAGGGAAAATTTTGGTGCCATAATTTCTCTCTTCATGGTGTTGGACTTAAATCAGTGGAAATGTATTACTGTACCCCAATTTAAGCTTCACTAAAGGTTTGCTTAATTCATTGTCTAGTGACAAAAATAAATAAATAAAGTCTCTCTTGAACAAAAAAGTAATAAGCAAATCAGCAATTTTCAATCTAAACTAAAATTTCTAAAATTAACTTTTATTTTTACTTGATGTTTTTTCCTTCCTGAAAATCCTTTTTTTTTGGTGCAGAGCAACAGGCTCCGGACGCGCAGGCTCAGCGGCCATGGCTCACGGGCACAGCCGCTCCGCGGCATGTGGGATCTTCCCGGACCGGGGCACGAACCCGCGTCCCCTGCATCGGCAGGCGGACTCTCAACCACTGCGCCACCAGGGAAGCCCTGAAAATGCATTTTTAAACAGCCGCTTCTTTGTCAGGGAATAAACAGAACCTACTGGCTTCCAGGGCTATTTTCTTTCTTTTCTTATTAGTATTTTCCTGCACAAATCCTCACCATGATTCTGTGGACATCTGCTTGCTGCTTGGTTGAGGTCTCCATTGGTGGAGTCAGAATACAGAGGTGAAAAAGCTAGCCAATTTAAGCCTTAACAAACGTGCAGCACTGCACTGTTAAAAGGGTAGATGGCTATTGAGAGAGAGATAGAAAGACATCAAAATAGAGCATATCAGGATAAATCAGCAAAAGTTATTGTAGCCTAAGATGCATGGCATTTACTACTGAATTATACAATCCCACAATTTTAGGTCCATGGACACTTCAAACAAAGAAAACTATGTTTCTAACACTCGGGGGAGGAAAGATAACATAAAATATAACACCAAGAGAAAATAATTATACGCGGTAGAAACCCGTGGAAGAGTGAAATGAATAAGGAAGCAAGTGGACATCAGTCTTTACCCTGGAGCCCCTTCCCTCAGTCAACTAGGCTGGGCCTCTTGGAACCGCTGGTGCAATTGCAAAATATTCATGAGACCCGTTATTTCAGGCTGTTTGCTGTTTTGTATCTTTACAAATAAATACTCTGCGTGTCCCAAAATAAGCTCTCATGTTGGAGATGGCAGCACACCCAGAGCAAAGACCAGGCCCACAAACTGCGAGCCCACGGCTGAGCGCCAATCACACAGCACGGCTGCTGCTGAAGTTAAAAGGGAGCGTTCCCTGCCTCTGCCCATCTCCACGCACCTGGCTCCACACTTCTCAACAAATGTAGCTGCCCAGAGTGTGTGCAGAGGCCGTGGAGAAAGATGGTGGAGGCCCTATGCTCCCACGACCTCACCAAAACTGCTTTCATGAAGCACACCGATGACGGAGAGCCCAATCCATGGGCAGTTTTCAGCATCTTTCTTTTCCTCTCTCGACCACATGTTCCTTAGAATCGTCTTCAGCTGGGAGCTTCAGGACACCATCTCCACTTGGGACTCTTCTGACTTCTCTGAATCCATGGGCTCTGTCTTTGGGGTTCCTTCTCACACCACCCCTTGAATGTTGATGTTCCCCAGGGCATCCTATTCAATGTGGGTTCAAGAGCCAGTCCCATGGGCACTATTAGAAAAGCAAATGCTCAGAATGAAGCTTTGAGAGTGCGTCTACCTTCCAACATCTCCAGTGGGATGCCACCTCTCTCTCCCTACTGTCTTAGTCCGTGACCTGATTATCTCTCATCTGAAATATTAATCAGTCTTTTAGCTGGCCTCCCTAACTCCCTTCTCTCCTCTTCCATCAATTGTTTAAATGCAAATTTTATCATATGTGGAGTAGGCTAAAGAATGCCACACTCCCCAAGATGTCTACATTCTATCTCTGGAAGCTATGAACATATTACCTTTTTTTTTTAACGTCTTTATTGGAGTATAATTGCTTTACAGTGTTGTGTTAGTTTCTGCTGTATAACAAAGTGAATCAGCTATACATATACATATATTCCCATATCCCCGCCCTCTTGCGTCTCCCTCCCACCCTCCCTATCCCACCCCTCTAGGTGGTCACAAAGCACTGAGCTGATCTCCCTGCGCTATGCAGCTGCTTCCCACTAGCTATCTAGTTTATATTTGGTAGTGTATGACTACTGTAGTGTATGGTACTGACTGTAAGAATGAATCAGTAGAAGAACGAATCAATGAGATGAGACGAACAGCAATATTCTCAGAAATCCAGGATGGGAGATGGTTTAGAGGAGACTGTTCAGAGTCAGGTGTTCTGAGATCATTGCTGGTCCCAGGAGCAGGGACATCTGGTTGACCTGAGGGTCTAGGAGCAGGTTCATGTTCACAACTGCAACAGATTATATACTGCACCCAAGTGGTAAGTTCAAGATCTCCAGAATGTTCTCAGGCCCTAAAAACTCCAGAAAAGTCCCGAATATTTTGTATACACTTGGAATAGACTGAGAGATGGGGGAAAAAAAAACTTCTCTCTGGTTTGGGGCTAAGCTGTTCTGCGGGACTGGGAAGTAGCGCCAGGCATTTCTGGAAAGAACGCCCTTTGTAAGAGCTCGGAGTCAAACGCAGAGGTTGACTTTTCAGCTTACCTGGATGACTTGAAGAGTCTTGATGCAGTGGTTGGGGCCGGCAGAGAGGAAGATAAGGGGAAAGAAAGCCTAAGAATGATAAAGACACTTTGATTTCCAGTTAAAAGGAAATGACGGGCAACAGTCATGCTTCTAAGAAGGTAAATGGAAGGAAGGAAGGAAGGAAGGAAGGAAGGGAGGGAGGGAGAGAGGGAGGGATGGGAGGGGAGAGTTCCCCACAGAATGAAGAAGATTGTTCTAGAAGCCCAAGGTAGCAACTTACTATGACTTTTGCTACCCAGGAACAAGCACCCTTCACCCCTTCACCCCTTCCCCAATCTCAACAGCCTAAGTTGCTTATGTCTCATAGGGGAAAATGCTACAAAAGTAAAAAAGCCATTAGGTTTCAAAGCTCAATCATCAAGAAGACTCCTTTAAACATTATCAAAATAGGCGCACACCGAGTCACTGAACGATAACTTGAGTTGTTAAAACTAATAATAAATAACAACAAAGATTCTCTGGGGGTTTTCCCTAGGAAGCATTCTAGGTGCCACCGGGGAGGTGATATACTGATGCCTTATGAACGACTCCTTCTCAGTATGACTTGCTTGGGGGTCATACAAGGAGGAGAGGATTCATCGTCTTACAGGCCGGGTACAGTGGGCAGCTGGATCCCCACCAGAGCCAGGTTTGATGTGGTAATTGAGGGTGACTCCCAAGAGAAAGTCTGTAACAGTGAACTTGAGGGAAAACGGCAAAATCCAGGAAGAAGAAGAAAATGGTTAATAGCAAGCTGAAAGGCAAAGAGAAACTCAACGTTCAGAATCAGCTGGGGGCGAGTTAAGGCGCCATGTAGAGGGGCTCAAGGTCTCCGTGCCTCTGGGCGCAAAACCGGAGTCTGCAAGAGACAGGGAAATGGGAGACTGCTAGACACAAAAGTGTGTAGATTTATGAAAGCAGCCTTGAGAAACCGCACACTTTATCGGAAACTAATGAAACAGAAGAATCCTCCCTCTTCTGCCCTATTATCATCGCTAATCAAAAGAACTGACGAATAAAATGAAAGATCGTGAAATTCTGAAGGAGGAAAAAAAAAAGAAAGAAAAGACAGACAGGGAGGGTTTGGTAAGGGGAGGAACAGCATTCCACATTTGAAGACAGAATCCTACAGGTAAGACTGGGGGCGAGAGTTTCCAATAACAGGGAAGGGTGAAAATGGCAGAGAAGATATGAAATATCGTCTTTGTGTTTGTTCTGTACAGAAAATGAGGATCTTCCTACCTCAGGGACAATTTTCACAGAAAGCAAGACGGACTGTGAGGGAGGACGGGGGCTCTTTCCGCGTGCACCCTGCAGCCCCCATCAGGCTGATCTGCTCCGGTCCACAGCTCCCACCAGGGGCCGCACCGCGCACTGCAGCCACGAAGAGGCCCGGCTCTGACCACCGTGGGTCCTTCAAAGACTAAATAAAGCATTCACCTGGGACCCAACCACAGCTTGAAGACACACACCCACGAAGGCGTCTCCTCTCTTGTCAGCAGCTAATACACTTCTCTGCTTCTTTTCCCCCTGCTCACTCCAATCCATGCTACGTTCTGATAAATCTGGAAAATTCAATCTTCTCTGTCCTTCCTATCACCCCAAGGAGGCCTCAGACTGCATCGCAGGCTGACTCTGAACTATTATACGTGATGTTAAACGACCCACCTTGGCGTCCCCGCCCCCCCCCCCGCCCAAATTCTCTCAAACCCACGGCTCAGCTGCTCCAATCACATGGTCTGTGTCTCCTCTGCTCTGCCAGCTTGCTTCTCTCTACTTGTCCAAATACCTCATGTCTTTTAAGATTCACCTCTTCCCCCCCCCCAGCTTTATTGAGATATAGTTCACATACCATATAGTTCACTAGTTTAACGTGTACAGGCACTTAGTATATTTGCAATGTTGGGCAACCACCACCAATATCTAATTCCAGAATATTTTTATCACCCCCAGAAGGAAACTAAAATCCATTCGTAGTTATTCTCTTCTCAGGACCATCCACACACCATCCCCTGGCAGCCATAAATCTGCTTTGATCTCTATGATGATTCACCTATTCTGGACGTTTGACATAAATGGAATCATATGGTATGTGATATTTTTGCCTGGCTTCTTTCACTCAGATTTCAAGGTTCACCCATGTTTTAGCGTGTATCAGTACTTCATTCTCTTCTATTACTGAATAATATTTCACCGTGTGGCTACACGACATTATGTTCATCCATTCATCAGCGGATGGACATTTGGGTTGTCTCCACTTTGGGGCTATTAAGAATAATGATACTCTGAATGTCTGTGTACAAGCTTGTGTGTATATATGTTTTCACTTCTCTTGGAGTGGAATAGCTAGGTCCTATGGTAACTCCATGTTTAATATTTTGAAAACCTGCCAGACTGTTTTCCAGAGCGGCTGCACTATTTTACATTCCCACGAGCAATGCACGAGGGCTCCAATTTCTCCACATCCTTGACAACTCTTGTGATTTTTTAAGATTCACCTTGAACAAGAGACACACTTATTTAGCCAATTTGTTGATCTCACTATGTGCCAGAGTCTGTGCTTAGTGATCTATATGTTATCTTGTTTAATCTTTAAAACACCCTGAGAAACAAATATTTTCTTCTTTTCGCAAATGAGGTGATCAAGGATTAGAATTTAGTGACCAGACAAAAACTACTGGTAGTGGTTCCAGGACTCATTCCTATCTGCTGCCTCCAAAGCCCACTTTCAAATACTAACCTAGGGAGCCCCCCAAGATGCCTTTCCAAGCCAAACCCAGCCCCTAGGACCATTTCTTCTGAAACGAGAGCTAGTTGGTAACGGCTTGCATACCATCTTGTATTGTTCTCTGGTTGTTTACTGTATAAAACATTATGTTCCCAACTAGACAGTAAACACCGTTGGCTGGAACTTCTTTCCCTCCATTTTGTACTGGGGAAATAAAATGTTTAATTAACACTTAATGAGTTGACAAAAACTTTGGAGAATTTTTTGTTTGCTTTCTGTATTCTGAAAGGTGAGGGATACGTTGAAGACATACGCTTTCCCTTTCAGCTTGTTTCCACGATGTTTGAGTGAAGCAAGAACGAATAGACCATGACAATTCGCACACTCAAACTCATGTACCCCTAGAAACTGTGGAAATTTGTGTTTTAGAGAGTGTCACCTGTTTTTAAAACAAAAAACAAGACTTTTAATAGAAAGTCTTGGCTTTTTCCCTTTGAAACCCAACACACACACACACACACACACACACACACACACACACACACCCCACCCCATATATACACACACACTCCAGGCATACACATGTATATATATGAACATACACATGAGCATTTTTTGCACATGTATTACTTACCAGGGACTTTATATATGTTATCTCTTATCCATCTAACACAGCTGCAAGGTAGGTATTAATGACTCCCATTTTATACATAAGCAAACTGCTGTACACAAGTTCATTTGACCAAGGCTACACAGCTAGTCAATGACAGAACCGACTTTGGCCACTAAGCTGATGTTCTTTTTGCTGCAACATATGCCTCTCTCAGATGTCCAAGAAGGAGGCATGTAGCTTGGTCTTGGAGTTTCACTAATTTGTCTCCTTATCCTCTTTCAGCACTTACCCCATGGCCGCCACAACCCACCCCACAAAGTCCAGCTTGGTGTAATCTAGTTCTGCGTTCCTATCACTGCACCTTCCACAGCCAAACATCCTGATCAAACCCCGGAGATTTACATAAAAACATTCTGGGAAAAAGAGCAAGTGCAGTTTGGATTTATGGGCCTGGGGCTTCTGATTTTGAAATGGTACACTAGGACTAGACGTTGTTCAAGTAAACTCTTTTTATTTATTTATTTATTTATTTATTTTGCCGCGCCGGGTGGCTTGCGGGATCTTAGTTCCCCGACCAGGGATCAAACCTGGGGCCCTGGCCATGAGAGCACCAAGTCCTAACCACTGGACCACCTGGGAATTCTCCAAGTAAACTCTTTTTTTTTTTATTACTCAAGTAAACTCTTAAAAACACGCGCAGCCCCAATGGATTCCAAAGTGTTACCCAATAAACACTGTGGGAAGGAAAAATAATAAATTCCACAAGTTAAAATGGGGTCAGCTTGACCATGTTCTCATTAGTTACGTCTCCTAGACAAATGGGAATGAGGACCATCGAAAGAACCTTCAACTAAATCTAGATAGCTTGGTTTTAATCCAGTGTGACATTAGTCACTAATTTCCCTGGGCTTCTGTTTCTTCCACTATTTAAAAAAAAAGTTTGATTGAATTACATGGTCCCGGAAGTCCCCTTTAAGTATGAAATGATATGATTCTTTAATAATGAGCAAGGGCCTCTCTGGGGGGAAGAGGATCAAGAACAATATAATTTACCTGGAGTCTACAGATGTGCTTCAAGGGGACAAGAACCCCTGCAGAGGAAATGCAGAAAATTTTGTGAGTTCTTATTGGAAGAGAGAGGATTCCTGGTTTCCTTGGATTCGCAATAGAATCAGTAACCTGCCAAATCTGCCAACTACTGGCTGCAGACTGGGACTCAAAAGTGGTTGTGGAAAACTCTTTCCCCCAGAGAACTGAATTCATGTGGAGGGCAACTTCAAAGTCCTCTCCTTAACCTCTTACAAATACATAGTTCAAGACAAGATACTTAGACAATTCCCTGGCAGTCCAGTGGTTAGGACTCGGTGCTTTCACTGCTGTAGCCTATTTTCAATCCCTGGTTGGGGAACTAAGATCCCGCAAGCCAAAGAACACGGACTTAGCTGAGCTCTCTAAATGTTCTTCCTCTAAGGCGATGAGTTAGATCAGCAATGCTTGTGTGTGATGAAGAGTACATAAGTCACAGGGTAGGGACTTCCCTGGTGGTCCTGTGGTTAAGACTTCGCCTTCCAATGCAGGGGATGTGGGTTTGATCTCTGGTCGGGGAGCCAAGATCCCACATGCCTCACGGCCAGAAAAGCAAAACATAAAACAGAAGCAATTTTGTAACAAAGTCAATAAAGACTTTAAAAAATAGTCCACGTCCAAAAAGTCTTAAAAATAAAAAAATAAGTCACGGGGTATAATTAGGAAATATAGTCAATAATATTGGAACAACTTAGTATGGTGATCAGTCATTGCCATGATCATTTCATAATGCATAAAAATATTGAATATGTTGTACACCTGAAACAAATATAATATTGTCTGTTAATTATAACTAATTTTTTAATGTCCTTACATGACAGTTTTGGACGCAGATTTTCACCATCACATGACAAATTTGCTGGGTGAGCATTTTCAGGGCTGGGATCCTGGAAATGTACAGGAGATTTTTATCCATGTTGGAAAGGATCATTCTTGATTCATCACAATGTTAGAGATTCATATACTAACTATACTCCTTTGTGCATAATCCGAAGGAAAGTCTAGATTTGGCTTTAAACTCTATCTTTTGGATTGTAGTTTATCTCTATAGATAAATAATAGATTGGATCTGAGAGGCAATTAAACTTACAAATTCGGAAGACGGAACGCTGAATCGGGTAAGAGTGACACTTGACGTCAGCGGCTGGATGCAGGAATGGGCCAGTGTGTGAGAGTGAACAAATGCCTGAAGCAAAAACATCAAGGGAGTTGTTGACAAGAAAATCCTAATAAAAGGAAGTGATAACATGAGGAAGAAGAAATCCATTTTCTATTATTTCAGCAGTGTGGCTGACAGGGTCTTGGTGCTCTGGCCAGGTGTCAGACCAGAGCCTCTGAGGTGGGAGAGCTGAGTTCAGACACTGGATCACCAGAGACCTCCTGGCCCCACGTAATATCAACCAGAGAGAGCTCTCCCTGAGATCTCTGTTTCAACGCTAAGACCTCCAATCAACGACCAGCAAGCTCCAGTGCTGGACATCCTATGCCAAACAACTAGTAAAACAGTACTACAACCCCACCCATTAGCAGAGAGGCTGCCTAAAATCATACTAAGTTCACAAACACCCCAAAACACACCACAAGATGCGGTCCTGCCCACCAGAAAGATGAGATCCGGCCTCATCCACCAGAACATAGGCACCAGTCCCCTCCACCAGAAAGCCTACACAACCCACTAAACCAACATTACCCACTGGGGGCAGACGCCAAAAACAACAGGAACTACAAGCCTGCAGCCTGTGAAAAGGAGACCCCAACACAGTAAGTTAAGCAAAATGAGAAGACAGAAAAATATGCAGCAGACGAAGGAGCAAGGTAAAAACCCACCAGACCAAACAAATGAAGAGGAAATAGGCAGTCTACCCGAAAAAGAATTCAGAGTAATGACAGTAAAGATGATCCAGAATCTTGGAAATAGAATGAAGAGAATACAAGAAACATTTAACATGGACCTAGAAGAACTAAAGAGCAAACAAACAATAATGAAAAACACAGTAAATGAAATTAAAAGCTCTCTAGAAGGAATCAATACCAGAATAACTGAGGCAGAAGAACAGATAAGTGACCTGGAAGATAAAATAGTGGCAATAACTACCACAGACCAGGATAAAGAAAAAAGAATGAAAAGAATTGAGGACAGTCTCAGAGAGCTCGGGGACAACATTAAACGCACCAACATTCGAATTATAGGGGTCCCAGAAGAAGAAGAGAAAAAGAAAGGGACTGAGAAAATATTTGAAGAGATTATAGTTTAAAACTTCCTTAATATGAGAAAGGAAATAGTCAATCAAGTCCAGGAAGCACAGAGAGTCGCATACAGGATAAATCCAAGGAGAAATACACAAAGACACATATTAATCAAATGATCAAAAATTAAAAACAAAAAATATATTAAAAGCAGAAAGGGAAAAGCAACAAATAAAATTCAAGGGAATCCCCAAAAGGTTAAGAGCTGATCTTTCAGCAGAAACTCTGAAAGCCAGAAAGGAGTGGCAGGATATATTTAAAGTGATGAAAGGGAAAAATTACTCTACCCAGCAAGGATCTCATTCAGATTCAACAGAGAAATTAAAACCTTTACAGACAAGCAAGAGCTAAGAGAATTCAGCACCACCAAAACAGCTTTACAACAAATGCTAAAGGAACTTCTCTAGGCAGGAAACACAAGAGAAGGGAAAGACCTACAAAAACAAACCAATAACAATTAAGAAAATGGTAATTGAAACATAAATATCAATAATTACCTTAAAAGTAAATGGATTAAATGCTCCAACCAAAAGACATAGACTGGTTGAATGGAAACAAAGACAAGACCCATATATGTGCTGTCTACAAGAGACCCACTTCAGACCTAAGGAAACATACAGACTGAAGGTGAGGGGATGGAAAAAGATATTCCATGCAAGTGGAAATCAAAAGAAAGCTGGGGGCTTCCCTGGTGGCGCAGTGGTTGAGAGTCTGCCTGCCGATGCAGGGGAAACGGGTTCGTGCCCCGGTCTGGGAAGATCCCACATGCCACGGAGCAGCTAGGCCCGTGAGCCATGGCCACTAAGCCTGCACGTCCGAAGCCTGTGCTCCACAACGGGAGAGGCCACAACAGTGAGAGGCCCACGTACCGCAAAAAAAATATATATATATTTATGCACCCAACATAGGAGCACCTCAATACACAAGGTAAATGCTAACAGCCATAAAAGGGGAAATCGACAGTAACACAACCATAGTAGGGGACTTTAACACCCCACTTTCACCAATGGACAGATCATCCAAAATGAAAACAAATAAGGAAATACAAGCTTTAAATGACACATTAAACAACATGGACTTAATTGGTATTTATAGGACATTCCATCCAAAAACAACAGAACACACTTTCTTCTCAAGTGCTCTTGGAACATTCTCCAGAATAGATCATATCTTGGGTCACAAATCAAGCCTTGGTAAATTTAAGAAAATTGAAATCGTATTAAGTATCTTTTCCGACCACAACACTATGAGACTAGATATCAGTTACAGGAAAAAAAATTATAAAAATTACAAACACATGGAGGCTAAACAATATGCTACTAAATAACCAAGAGATCACTGAAGAAATCAAAGAGGAAATCAAAAAATACCTAGAAACAAATGACAATGACAACATGACGGCCCAGAAGCTATGGGATAAAGCAAAAGCAGTTCTAAGAGGGAAGATTATAGAAATACAATCCTACCTCAAGAAACAAGAAACATCTCAAATAAACAACCTAACCTTACACCTAAAGCAATTAGAGAAAGAAAAAAAAAAAAACCCAAAGTTAGCAGAAGGAATAAAGATAAGATCAGAAATAAATGAAAAAGAGAGGAAGGAAACAATATCAAAGATCAATAAAACTAAAAGCTGGTTCTTTGAGAAGATAAACAAAATTGATAAACCATTAGCCAGACTCATCAAGAAAAAAAGGGAGAAGACTCAAATCAATAGAATTAGAAATGAAAAAGGAGAAGTAACAACTGACACTGCAGAAATACAAAGGATCATGAGAGGTTACTACAAGCAACTATATGCCAATGAAATGGACAACCTGGAAGAAATGGACAAATTCTTAGAAAAG
>NW_020172633.1:164641-273067 GCF_003031525.2 Neophocaena asiaeorientalis asiaeorientalis | reverse complement strand
TTATCTTTGATAAAGGAGGCAAGAATATACAGTGGAGAAAAGACAGTCTGTTCAATAAGTGGTGCTGGGGAAACTGGACAGCTACATGTAAAAGAATGAAATTAGAACACTTCCTAACACCATACACAAAAATAAACTCAGAATGGATTAATGACCTAAATGTAAGGCTAGACACTGTAAAACTCTTAGAGGAAAAAAGAGGTAGAACACTCTATGACATAAATAACAGCAAGATCCTTTTTGACCCACCTCCTAGAGAAATGGAAATAAAAACAAAAATAAAGAAATGGGACCTAATGAAACTTAAAAGCTTTTGCACAGCAAAGAAAACCATAAACAAGACGAAAAGAAAATCCTCAGAATGAGAGAAAATATTTGCAAAATATTTGACTACCAGCCTGCCAATGTATCAGAGCAGGTAAATTCCTCCCAGGAAGCAGCATCTGTCCATAGAGAGATCATCACAGAATCTCAGGAGACCTTACGAGGGGGATGACAGCAGAGGAAGTACAAGAGTCAACGTCTTCATAGAAAAGAGACAGAGAAAGGAGGAGGAAGAGGAGGAAGAAGTCACTTTCCTGTTTCATCATTCAAACTAGGAGCTTAGCCTATGGATAAAGAAATTGGTTGACTTTTTTCTCTTGTTTTACTTGCTGAATATTGTGGCATAGAACGAATTATTTGAGAAGCTCATTTGCTATTTCAGTTTATATTTGTATCCTACAAGAGCCTGTTTTGGGTCTAAGAAGCCAGAGATGAGTACAGAATAGACCAGATTGAGAGCAAAATGCCTGGTTATGAGTAAGACAAATGTGAGTTCTCATCTGGTGGAGAGAGCACTGGTCTTGGAGTCAGAAGAAGGCTCTTCCTCTTGCTACGTGACTGTCTCTTTCTTCCTCGTCAGTACAACTGGGTAAACACTCCCAGTTGAGAGGACCAAAGGAAGTAATGGAGGTGACAGTGTTTGGTTAATTGTACAAACATAACTTCTTATTGTCTCAGTCTGAATGAGCAAAGTTAGAAAGAAAGGAAAGTCTTAAAGGGAAACCAACAGGCTTAGGGTGGAATAATGGCAGAGTTAGTTAAGGCTAAATTTATTGTAGATTGAAATATAGACTCAAATCTGAGAAGTAGGTTTATTCATGCTCCATCACCCAACCCCAGTCCTGCTCCCATAAACCTGCAGAGATGTGGGCGAGGAAGAAAATTCTATTCTGTTCAAGGTTCTCCCTTTTGCTTCTGGGAGACTCATGATACAATTCTGGGAGGAAGAGTCGAATGCCTCAAAAAGGCACTTCTCTAAATGTGATTGTGATAGGCCCCTCTTCCATCAGCACCAACATTCCTTACAGAGAAAACACAGGAAAGAGTAAAAGATGAAGATGAAGACAAGTTTTTAGGTTGAATAGTTTAAAAACTTATGAGTGACACCGCTATATAAAGAAGGAAATGAAGAAAACAGGAAAAAGCTGTGTTTTTACTCTTTAAAATCTAAAGGTTTCTTTTGCAATTGCTTCCAGACACAAAAAATTCATTTCTGGGAAATAGAAGGGCACCGATAAAACTATAACAAATTACTACGAGGCTAAAGGAAGTGGGTGTTTAAGCTGAATGGACAGATCCAAGCATCTTTGGAGACCACAAGGAAAGAAGCAAGAAAACTAAGGCTGTGGCATATGTGATTGACCCAACGCCAAGAGAAATTAAAAAATAAAAACACGGATTTTTAGTTTCATGAATTCTAAAAACAAAACAAGGCATCCAGTTCTGATTCCCTCAACTTCTGTTCCATCCATAATGCAAGGCAAAGGATTCCGTTTACTTAATTATTTCATTAATCTGCAAACTGTTTTAGATTTTGCATTTTCAAGGTGCAAGGTACAAGGCCATGTCTACAGAATGACAAACATATAGGGCACATCTAAAATACTGTCAAACAGCAGGCTGTTTTGCCTATGTAATTCCAAGGATTCAGACACAGATGCTTTCTCTTTGATATTTCTCTTTACTATATAAAGATAAATTTTAAATTATGTATTTCTTGCAGGCCAAAGATTGAGGCTTTCCCACCTCCCCCAAAAATTTCTTTAAGTAGGATTTACCAAAGGGAGAAAAAACCTGGGAAAATTCAGCAATTTCCAGGGATTTGACCTGACTCAGAATATCCGAGTTTTCATAGCACAGTGAAGGAATCTTCAGTGAACGTGGGCATTTTCGCTGAGCTCGGTACAGAATGGTCAGGTGGTCTGAGCTCACACTTGAGTTGGTAAAGAGATATTTGTATAGTTTTTCTTTTTTGTTGAGGTAGTGGTGGTAAATATAGATAAGTTACCATTTTAATCATTTTTAAGTATACAGTTCAGTAGCATTAAATGCATTCACGTTATTGTGTAGCTCTCACCACTATCCATCTCCAGACCTTTTTCATTTTCCCAGACTGAAACTCTGTACCCATTAAACAATAACCACATTCCGTCCTGTTCACCAGCTCCCAGTAACTACTGATCTACTTTCTGTCTATGTGGATTTAACCACTCTAGGTACCCCATGTAAGTGAAATCAGATAATATTTGTCCTTTGATCCCTATGGTATTTTGACATGACAGAGCATCAAAAAAATTAACAATAGTAAACCCTAGGTGTAAGAAATAAAAAGAAAATGACAGATATACTAATACCGACCATGTTCTAGGTTCTGAGTTAGATGCCTCTTCTTTATCGTTATTTCTCATTCCCACATAAAGATAAGCTTTAAATCAGGTATTTGTTGCAGACCAAAGATTTCGCCCCTCCCACTCCACCCCCAAAATTTCTCTCAGTAGGATTTTTACTGTAGGAGGAACACCTGGGAAATTCTTGCCCCCCCACCAAGACTTTGGGAAATGAGGAGTTACAAGATGATCAGAATGCTTTACTGATGAAAAATCTTCAGAAACAAGAAAATAACAGAAAAGACTGATGAGTTACTATCATTATCTTCTAAGCCCTTTCACAGAGCCTTTGTTTTGTTAGGGGCAACAATTGGGGGAAAAAAAGAGACACGCAGGCTTTGTTTTCTCAGCAGGAGCTGCTGTACATTTGGTACAATGGATATGGGTTGTTTTTTTTTCTTCCTTTTTAAAAAATTAAGATATCCATTATCTACAGAGCAACCTTAGAGGGACAGATTGAGGATTTTAGAATTTCATGTCTCTCGTAGCCAGATGGTCTTTACACAATTGAAGTTCCCTCCCATCATTCATAATTGCTTCTTATCACTACTATCATTAATGTTATTATTAAGAATAATGTTGAAATCATTTAAACCCCCATGTTGAATAGTCCTGTGGCTTTGCTCCCCACCTCCCAGTGCCCACTTTAATGGATCAGGCTTATGCTCAGTAGGACTCTAGAAAATGCTTTCTCTTTTGATAACTTTAAAGAAAGTACACAAATTCTTGCTTCCCGTAGCAATTTATTTATAGTGGCTCTTACCACATCTTGAAGAGTAATGTTTGTTTCTTGTTTAATTATTATCTTTTGACCAGATACTTTTTGATACTATTTTTTGACCAGATACTTTTTGTTGTTGTTCTTGGGTTTGCTTGTTTTCAACTAAAGCATATTCACGATTCTTTTTCTTTTAAATAAATGTTGTTTTTAATCATAGGATGATTCCACTGGATAAGTTTTATAGGGTCATTTTCAGGGGTGGAGCAGGGAAAGGTTTCTTAAAAATTGAAATATGACATCCATATCATTAGAGTTTTAAAGTTAGTCATGTTCTTAAGGCAGATTTTTTATGGTTAGCAAAGTTGAGATGTTCTGACACCCAAAGGATGCACAAAATGATAGCTTTACATAAATGTATACGGTGCCCCCGAGGGGCCTCAGTTGTATTATGGGGTTTCTCGTGAACAGTCTTGGTTCAGACAGAAGAACAGTGAAGCAAAGCTAAGTGGTTCTGTATGGGATGGGCTGTGCATGAGATGTATCACACTGCAAATAGAGGAAAATTTCAATGCCAGCTAGTTTACTATGAGGCGCAGAAATATGACATGGAACAAAATATCTAATGAAATGTTTATCTTCTTAAAAATGTTTCCTTAAAAGAACCATTGCATAGCTTTAAAATGGATAGACTATGGAACAGTCTGAAAATGATATGGTCTACAGCTTGGGAAAGAAGAATATACATAAACTGGAGAATGTAGAAAATTGGGTAATACGATGAGATTGACTGATTGGACCATTTCTTAAAGATGTGAATCAGCCCTGAAGTTCACCTCTTCTGATTTTCCAAACTGTACTTTCTTTCTTTTTTTTTTTTTAAATTTTGTTTATAAAGCACTTGCTTGTACTGATTCTGTAATTCCTGAAAGGCAAGAAGCAAATAATTATGAAGAAAGAGCTTCATGGCAGAATTCTAGCTGAGTCCCTTTTCCTATACAAGCAATTATACAAAATGCTTAATTAACTGTTGTCTATGCATGAGACAGTCTTGTCAAAATCAAGGATCCTCAAAGGAACAAAACGAGTCTTCCCTCGTGAGCAGCACCATTGATATAGGATCTTTCCTGGCTAATTTCCCCCATTATTTTACACGAAAAAGCGAGGTGCCTGTGTGGTTTCTAGATGAAATAATAAAATGAAATTTATTAATCTTTAGGAAAGATCAGCTACAGCAATTTCAATAATTTAGGTGTTTCCCATTGCGAAAATATCCTTCTGTGCTACTAACTTAAACAGTAATACTTTGCTATGGAGTATGTTATTTATTCAACAACTTCTATAAATCACAAGGGTCATAATTGCTATCATTTACTGAGAACTCACGCTAGGCACAATTCTAAATACTTTCCACATACTATCCCATTTAACCTCAAAATAAGGCTTCAAGTGGGGAATGTTCTTTCCTGTTTTATGCCTACAGAAACAAAGGATCAGGTCACACTGAAAGTTGCAGAGCTACGACTGTAACTCTGAGTCATAGCACCTACTTGCAATTATTTATTTGAAATATAGAATGTGACTGTCCAGCAAAGAATTTTGAAGGTCAGTAATGAATACAGGTGCTTCCCAACTCGCTTCTTTACACATCGGCTTCCTTGCCAACGAATGTATTTCTCTATCAAATAAGACGAGGTGGCGGTCAGGGTATTCCACGACGCTTAAGTTTTATTTTTGCATTCACCTCTGTGTTGCTTCAGAATGTGAGATTCTAACCAGAGAATTTTGGTAAAAGACCAAACTGATTTAAGGGCCTCAGTACGACGATTTGGTATCTGTTTCTATTCGGAATCATGGGTGAGATGAAATTGATGCCCGTCAGCAGATCCGCCATTGTGAGAAGACCTATCTTTTCGGAAACTGAGATATACAGACTCTTAATGTGGACAGTGATACAGAAAGCTAATCTGTTTCCAGAGGCTAATTATAAACAGGTGGTGGTTGGAGCCAAACCTCCAGGAATCACAAACCCATTCTGTTTGAGCTTGTTAATGCTTCTATTCAACTCCAGGAAAATGTGTGCATTCCACAGTGTTATGGGGAGTTTCAGGTTGGCTGATAAAAAACAGGTGATTTCCTCCAAAAAACTGACTCAAAGATAAAATAAAAGAACATAATTTGCTTCCTGTGTTAAAGGGCCTGTCCTTGTAGTAATAGGTGGATCCCTCTGGAGCAATGATGGAAATATCATCATTTAGTGACATAAAGGGAGAAAAGTGTGGTGATATCCATGCCTGCCCAGGCTGAACCCAAGAGCTGAGGCTCCTTTCTTCTTCCTAATGGAAAGTGCAATGGAATTTTTAACTTTGATCTGGGTGTTTGGCTGCTTCAGTGGAGGGCTCTTCAATTTCACATTTCATCTCAGCAACTCATGTCCACATCTTGTCAAATGGCCACCAAGACTGTCCCGCAGGGCTACCCCTGGACAAAGCTATGATTTCTGTGCAAACTTGTGATATGAGGGTTTGGTGAACACGAGGCGACCAAATGAGCTGTCCCCACGTTAATATTAGAAGGGGCCGTCGCTCCCCTTAGAGAACATCTCGTTTTCTCTTCCCCAGAGGTCCTAGTGCTAAACTTTTTTCCAC
The DNA here is from genome assembly GCF_003031525.2 of Neophocaena asiaeorientalis asiaeorientalis. Classification (NCBI taxonomy): domain Eukaryota; kingdom Metazoa; phylum Chordata; class Mammalia; order Artiodactyla; family Phocoenidae; genus Neophocaena; species Neophocaena asiaeorientalis. Next base: position 266,990 of record NW_020172633.1, on the reverse strand, counting down.
CAAGCTCCTGGTTTCAATTCAAACTCTCCTATCATTGTTTTTATGCCTTTAAAAACTGGTGGAACTCATTCTGAGAGTGAGACCCAGGAAGATGGAAACAGAGGCCTGTGTTTTCTTTTTGATTGTTTCCTTGCTGACAATTTCATTGCCACTGTCTTTCATATGGCTGATGGTTTTTAGGCTGCTGGTCTGGCTTCAACCATTTATTGAAAAAGAAGGTTGGAAGGATTTTAAATATACTCTTTTTCCCAGTTTCTTAATGACTGGCAAAAACAAAACAAAACAAAACAAAACAAAAAAAACCACACTGTAGAAATCACAGAATGCAGAAGTTCACTTGCACATGTTTTATTAATTAGATAAAAAGTACTTTGGGTAATGTTATGATTGCAGGATTGATTGAGATAAAATCAGTAAGTTCAGATCCTATACTTGGCAAGATATGGACCCTGCTGTTCACATGCCATTTCATTAAAAATCTATTTAAAAATTTTTTTTTTTTTTTTTTTTTTTGCGGTACGCGGGCCTCTCACTGCTGTGGCCTCTCCCGTTGTGGAGCACAGGCTCCGGATGCGCAGGCTCAGCGGCCATGGCTCATGGGCCCAGCCGCTCTGCGGCATGTGGGATCTTCCCGGACCGGGGCACGAACCCGCGTCCCCTGCATCGGCAGGCAGACTCTCAACCACTGCGCCACCAGGGAAGCCCTGTTTTAAAATTTAAAATAAATTCTCATCAGCCTTGATTTCAAGGTTGTGACATTCGTTCATCTGTTTATATTGCACAGGACAAAATAACTTTTCACTCTGAATCCGTATAGTCTCAGCTTTGAGTCTCCCTCAAAATACAAGAACATTAAGGTCCTCACCACAATAAAATAAGACCTTACTTTTGCAGGCTATCTGCCACTGGATTACCACAAATTCAGGGATCAACTGAATAGGTTGGATCACTTTAAAATGTCACTGACCTAATGCCCAAAAAGTGCATCTTTTGGCGAGTGATGTCATTCTGAAGTAAGAAAACATCTTAAAAATGAACATTTCAGACCTCAGTTTGCTCAAATAAATATTATTCCTTTCCAAGTAGCTATCCTGCAAAACAAAGCCCCAGGAATTCTACTGCTTAAAACATTTTGAGAATTGTCTTTAATCCATTCAAGTGCTAATAAAAAAAACTGGCATCATTGTTTTTAGTCATATTTTCTTTTTTGACTCTAAATAGCATAAACTTTTTTTTTTTTTGGTTGGGCAGGGGTGGGGGGAGAGGCATTGTTTCCCAAAGTTAAACATCAAAGGGCAAAGATTTGTTGACATCAGAGATATTAAAAAGAACAAGCTAATAGGCTTTTAGGACAATTCCAGGAAGGGAATTCTGAAAATATGGCTTAAGCCATGTCAGCAGAATTTGGAATGCTGTAAGGTTTCTCAAGGTGAGTGTGGTCGGGGGAGGGGGAGAACCATTCACCTTTCTTTTGTCCTGCCTCTTGTGGCCTAGTCTTGGCCCTGTCAGTGGCTGGCTTATGACCTTGGGCAAGCTGCTTACCTCTCCTCATCTGTAAAATGATGCAAAGGACCACATGCCCTCCCACAAAGGGCCTTCCCAGCTCTCACATTCCAGGATAATGATACACAGTTCTCCAGACTTGGGTTAAAAGTCACTTTAGGCTACACCTTTAATGCATTAAGTCATATCAATGAATTGAGAATGTTTCTTCCATGGTGTCTTTTCTTCTCATGTTCTCCTATATTAACATTTAGAGCCATTTGGGGGCAAGAACAAAGTTTTTACTCAATTGAATTTGGGGTTTTGTAGACATTAAAAAATTTTTATTGCAGATCAGAGACTTTATCTAACTTTGTGTGTGTGTGTGTGTGTGTGTGTGTGTGTGTGTGTGTTAGGGGGAGATGGGGAGATTGAAAGAGAATGTGCAAAGAACAGCATAATTTTGTTTTGGGTTGTTTTGTAAGCCACCCTTTTTTTCTTTTTATAGGGTATTGATGTTCTCAAACCAGATTCCTATGTCATAGGAACTTGTTATGTTTTTTTCTTTTTTCAATCTACCAATATCCCTGATTCTCCCGATGACATTAATCTCATGTCATGATAGAACTTATCTCATCAACTATATTTTTTAAAAGCTTGGCCCTTCCCTTTCCTGATGGTATCTCAGGAGTTACTACCTTCAAGGTAAAATGATGGCTAAAAAATACTTCCTGTGAAATCCTGCCAATTGCAAGTATGTGCAGAACATGTCTAGTTCTATTTAGGGTCCCCCCTCCATTTCTTTCTTTTTTTAGTATCCTTGGCCTTACAGCCTGGTCTTTTTCATAAGAAATGTCAGCAAAGTCTTTGAATTAATGAACTGTGAAGTGCTCAAAAAAAAAAACCATTTCAAAAAGTATCCTGCGTGGATATAACACTAATGGGAGGTGATCCTTGAGTTAAAACGAAATATCCCACTCTAACTGAAAAGAATTAAGATAACGACTGGCTCGGGCACAATCTCTTTGAACAAAGAGCCAGAGAGGAAGGAGAAGTGATGGGGAGTGGGGGAGGTCAGAACCAGGGTAGCAATCTGGGAAAATGTGTTTATGTTAGAGTCTCTTTAGCTCTGTTGAACAAATAATGGAATTATACAACCCCCTCCCCCCCATAAAAGATACCAGGTGGAAGGAAGCAAAGACAAGGGAGCAGGAGAGGTATGTTTACAAGGTTGATCAAATAAACCTAAATGTAAGGTCCTTGGCTACACCTAACGTAGGTTTTGTTTTCTTTTAATTTTGCTATTTAAAAAAATGCAGTGTAACTCCTTCAATCTTTTTGCAATTCTGCATGGTTGAACATTTGAAATGAGTTTGTGTATCACCCCCAGGCGCTGATTCAGACTTGATTGGGGCAAAGCAGACTGCATGTGCTTATTTTTATCCACGTCATTTGGGACGTTATGTCGCCAAAGGAACCAAAAATGTGCTGCTCTATTGCCAAATTATCACCTATCCTTTGATCAGAAAGGGCGGTGATCCTCATCAACAAGTTGCGCGACCTTAGTGTAACAGCAATGTCAGGTCAACTTGAGAAAGTGAAGAGAGAGCCCTAAACACAAACAAAAAGAAACAACCAACAATCCTTATAATTATCATCATCTGCTGCTTTTCCCTCTTTTGGCAAAGAAACACTCCATCCATTTGCAGAAATCGCCTGCGGAAACGTTACATCAAAACTAATCACAACGATTAAAATCAGCTTTTCTGTGCAAGAGGAGGGTAAAAAGGAAGTTGGAGGCTGGAAAAAGACTGTTTTTCCACCAAAAAAAAAAAAAAACCTGGAAAAAAATTTCCTATATGTATATTTATCTATACGTCTATGTAGAGCTTTATTTTTGAAGGAGATCAATTGTCTGCCCTGTGATCAGTTAATTTGATTTAAGTTTTATTTTGGAGATTGATTTAGACTGGAGGTAGAGGCATGAGCTAATTGTATCCTGATCCTTGCCTTGAGGGGTTTCAAAGCCCTGGAGCAACTCTTCTCTGTATTTTGTTCTGTCTACCTTAGCCAAGCTATTGCATTTCTCTCTGGTGTGGCGAGCCGAGCAGATCGCTGGGAGAGAAATCGGAAAAGGGGGGAGAGGAAAAGGAAAAGGGGACTTGGAGAGAGACTTTGTGCTTCAATGTTTCAGGTAAGATCTGACGGTTTGGGTTTGTTATTATTTGCTAAGGAGGGTATGGCTGGGACTTTGGGCGCAACTCGCTTTTACGCATGTGCCAGGCATGGGGCGAGAGCGCGGCACACTCGCACACACACAGCCCGCCGCGGCGGCTCGGGAGCCGCTCGGACCGGCGGCGGGGCAGCGGCAGCCGCCTCCTCCGGGGCTGCTCCCGCTGCTCCTCGGCGTTCCTCCCCGTCCCCGCCGCCCTTCTTTACTGAAATTGTGAAGTGTGTTTCCTCGCCCGCCCCCCAGAGGGACTTAACTGGAAAATAGAGTCCGCGCCTCCTGGAAAGTGAACCGGGTGGGGGCCGCGTTCTGGTGAATTTGCGTGAAAAGTGAGGTCGAGCCCCCAAAACATCCAGGAAGAGGAGACGGGAGCCGTGGTGCAGGAATCCCTTACCTGGACGCGTGCTCCGCGCCGCCGCCCCGAGTACCGCAACTTGCTAGCTAGCGCGGGTCGATGGTATCTGCCTTTGTGCGTTCGAACACTTGCACTTCCGTGGAAATGATTTTCTGGTATCAAAATGTTTTCACCGTGACTGCTTCGGGGGCCGGCTGGGCGGGAGCCAACTAAGTGAGCAAAGTTGGATGTCGGCTTTGTGCGTGGAGAAAGGCACGCAGGAACTGTCCAGTATCCCTATGCCATTGGCTTCCTCGCTCAGAGGTGCACCGCAGTGGGCAGAAGTAATTTGGTACAAACGCTGCATTACCTCTAAGATCATAGAATGCGCTGCTTTCAAGCAAATCCTTGACGGGTGTGTGTGTCCGTGGTGGAACTGGGAGAGACATAACAGTTTAACATACTCATTCTTTAAGAAACGTTTGCCTTCTGTTTTCAATCAACTAAGCTGGCAGCTAGAGATACAAGTTTATTTGAGAATACCCTCTGGGTCCAAGCATGCTTGGATTGTTTAGCAAATTAAAAATGAGCAAAATGCTTTTACCTTCTCAGCAGTAGACTCCTTAAGAGACCTCCTGTTTTGTGTGTATGTGTGTGTTTTTTAGAGAAACATTTTCTATGTGTCTCAAATGCGTTTTTGATGGGGAAAAGGAGAAAATAAAAGAGTTTTAAAGGCTGAGGCTGATGCCATCGAATGATTCATTAAATCTGATTTTACATCAAGGCATTTACCTGCATATATGGGAATCTGTGGAAACTAATCCCTAATCTACTTGGTGAATTTGAAATAGTGGTGGATCCATTTGTCTCCCGGATAATGGGCAATGTGCCGATCTGTTACTTGTGTTTATGTTTGTGTGGCAGTTGGAGTACCGTGAGGGGCTGGTGTTCAGAAGACTGCACACTGACTACAACAGTTAGGCTCAGGAGTCCTGCTGCTGCTTGAATGGAAAGAATTGTTAGCAATTGTTCTGATGACAGTAGGTTTCGTGTTTAGTAATTAGGTTGCAAAGGTGATTGTTGAATTTTAAAACTTTGCATCCCAGAGAAAACTTCATTGGTTTATGTTTATAAAAAGAAAATCACTCATTAGGCAAAAATATCATACATTTGCTGGGAAGGAAGTTTGAAATGAATCGAGCGTGAATGATAGTTGGCAAAAAATCTCCCACCACAGTATTCAAAATGACTGCAGTGATTTTGCTGTGTTAATTTTGCCTGAAGCCCAATATAAAGTTCTCTGACACACACTAGAGGTCTCTCTTCTAGCTGTAAGATATTCATGTTTGTAATTCTTTGCCAGGGCATGCATTGTAGGGTGGGAAATGATAGCTTGGTTCAGACTTATTTAAGTAATAGTGATTTACTGGCCATTTACATTACTCTGATGTGAGGTATTTATTTTGGAGAATATTCAGTAATTATTGTACAAATTATACCACCTAAGTACTAGGAAAGTTACTGTAATGAGACTTCTACTGCATGATGATGAAAACAGATTATTCAATTTGTTGAATAGCATTATGGACCTTTTGGCATACAATTATTTATCCAGAGCAATTTGGTTTTAAATGTAAAAGTAATTAGCAAAAGATGTATTATATTGGAGAACTTTCTGAGAATTAAACTTTCATTTACCTCTAGGTTTAGGAGTAAGTTGCTTGCACAAATGCTTTTTTGTCTTGACATTTCTACAATCAGAATGATTGTTTTCTAATGCTGAAATGTGTTATTTTCTGCTAAGATATTTTCATTTACATTGCTTTGAGTCATTCAAAGGATGTTTGTTTGTGAACCATCAGTTCACCAAGGCTTTTATTGTTTTGTTTGTTTGGGGTTTTTTTTGCGTGGGTTTTTTTTTTTTTTTTTTTTTGGCCACACCACGTGACTTGTGGGATCTTAGTTCCCCAGCTAGGGATAGAACCCTGGCCCTCGGCAATGAAAGCACAGAGCCCTAACCACTGGACCGCCAAGGAATTACCCTCACCAAGGCTTTTATTTAGTTGGATCTTAAACTGCATTTCTGAACCTTCTTTGGGACTGCAATTTATAATTTCCCAAGCAAGTGAAGCTTTTATTTTCTTTATCTTTAGGATGAACCATCTTGGGGGGAAAAATGAAATGTTTGGACGCAAGCATGTATGCTTATTTTAATAACTCATGCAGAAGTGAGGAAACGTTTTTAAAAATTAACGCAGAAGTGTGAAACAATTCAGTTTTCTTTGGCACTGTAATAGTGTTCTGGTTTGTCATTCATAAAAACGTACTAGATGTAAATCACAGTTATGCTTGTTGATGACTTTGGTTTGAGATAATCGTGCAGAGAATGAAACAGAGAGATTATCCTTTAAGAATAACAAGCCAGTATTCATCGAGTTCATTCATTCAACAAATATTTATTTGTGCCTTCTGTATGCAAGGCACTGTGCTAGATGCCAGAGAGACACGATGGTGAGGAAAAGTATGTAGAGTCCCCAGTCTCCTGGAATTTGTGATTCAGCTAGAGAGACAGACGTTAATCAAACAGTTGAACAACAGACAGAGAATAGTGCTTCGAAGGAAAAGAAACTAACCAAAGAGGGGCAAAATTGCCAAGACTGGGGTCAGGGTTCTGAAGGAAGTGTTACAGACTGAGATCTGAGTAAGTGATGAAGAAGCAGGGCAGGAGAAGCAGAGAGAGAACAGGAAGTAAGTTCCAGGCAGAGGGAAGAGGGAATGGCATTTGCCAAGCAGGGAGAGGCATGACAAAGGGAGAGGAACTCAAGGATTAACTAGCTTGAGCTGAGAGAGGGAAGAGGAAGTGATGAGAGAGCAGGTTGCAGGGAGAGACCTCTAGTCTTAACTCTAAGAGCGGAGTGAAGGGACTTGGCCAGTATTGGCAGGAGGGCAACAGTAACATAATCAGACTTGTGTTTTGCAAGGATAATTCTGATGTCATCGTGGGCAGTGAATAGAGGAGCCCAGGGTGGATGAAGTATAGCCCTTGGAACGCTATTACAGTTGTCCAGGCAAGAGAACGTACAGCTGGGCTTAGGGCAGTGGCAGGGGAAACAGAGGGATGGGAGATCTATTTACAAAGTGAAATTGACAGAATGTAGTAAAGGATTGGTGATGCCTAAACAAGGAGAGAGAGAGAGAGATGTCAAGTGGACACCTAGGTTTCTGACACGTTAATAACTGAATGGCCACTGGGATTCTGCAGACTGCATAGATTTTGTGTTTTTCACTTTATTTCTGGTAGCCAGAATTAGGAGTAATGACAAGCCTCATTCACATCCTGTGTAACTGAATTCAATGGGAATTTGTTCACCAGTCGTGTATGGGGCACCTAGTGTGTCAGGCACTGATCTCCCTGCTCTTGTCCTGTTGTCCAAGACGCCTTTTCATTTATGAACTGCACCGCAAAGTTTCACTTCTCCAGTTCCAGCTAAGTTGGAATTCATCATTCGAATAGGCCAGTGTTTAACCTTCTGAAACAAAAATCAGGTCTGTGCCTTATAGTGAAAATTAATTGTGCTTAAAAATATTATAAACATAAATTAAATGACTATAAAAATGAACTGCTCAGTCACGCTTTCTAAAAGCCCATTTACATACAAATAACCGGCACAATTATTCTGAATTACTCATTGGAAAAAAAAAAACTTTTAAGGACCGTAACACAGTAAAGTTTGTTTGGTCCGACTTGACTCTACTCAGCTCTGCTTTCTGCCAGTTAGTTCGATTTTAGTATGTTTGTCCTTCCCATGTCTCTAACTTTTTGTACTGATGCTTGGCTAATCTTGTCTCAATGCAACATTTTCTTACTTTTCTTAAGTGGACATTGTTTTTGGTATTTCTAATATCTTGTCCATTCTTTCCATTTGTTCTTATTTTTCTAAAACTTTTCCCCTCACATCTGGCTTCACAGACATGTATAACAATAGGGAAATAGTGTTTTGGTGATTACTCAACACCAAAAGAGCACCAGTTGATGAATAATTGATTAATTTTGTGGGTTTTTTTTTTTGGCTGTGTTGGGTCTTTGTTGCTGCGCACGGGTTTTCTCTAGTTACAGCAAGCGGAGGCTACTCTTCGTTGCAGTGCGTGGGCTTCTCATTGCGGTGCCTTCTCTTTTTGGGGAGCACGGGCTCTAGGGGTGCGGGCTTCAGTAGTTGTGGCACGTGGGCTCTAGAGCACAGGCTCAGCAGTTGTGGCGCACAGGCCCAGCTGCTCTGCGGTATGTGGGATCTTCCTGGACCAGGGCTCGAACCCGTGTCCCCTGCATTGGCAGGCGGATTCTTAACCACTGCGCCACCAGGGAAACCCTGATTAATTTTAAAGTAATCTAAAATGAGGCATTCAGTTTTTCTTTCAACATCAAAACTTATTAGAAAGAGGATTTTGGGGGGAAAAATCTTCCATGAATGCTTTATAATTGCTTTTCCCCTTTCTGGTTCTACTCCTTCTAGGAAATTTCCAAGAAATTTGGGTTTTAGTTATTTCCAGGAAACAATTTGAATATCACTCTCTGTATTGGCGTTTGAGATACAATTGCAATTCTATAAGATACTTTTCTTGCTGGTTCTCCTATGGGTGGCCCTGAGGGCAGGCTCTGGTTGGAAAAACATCTTCATTTTAGCCAAGTCACCTGGGGATCTATTTCTTCTGTATATATGGGAATGATTAATATCTCTCCAACCTGCCTTATAGGATTTTTGAGAGGAAAAATAAGAGTACATATGGCAAACTGATGTGCAAATAAGTAGCATCAAGCAACCCTAAAGGGAAGTTTTTCCGAAGGCCCTCCCCCTACCCCGCCAAATTCTGGCCCCTTGCTACAAGTAACAGAGGCCAGTCTGAACTACCTCACTGAACCCCCAAAACAACCCTGTGCGGCAACCCCATCTCACAGGTGAAAGAACTGAGGATTCGAAAGATCACGTGACCTGCCTGAGGTCAAAGTCTAGGCTAGTGGCATAGAGCAGGGATTGTAGCCCAGCAGGCTGACAACAAGCCCCTAATCTGCCATTAGGCACTTTTTTGGCCCTTCACACTTCTGGTTCTTTCTGTCCAGTAGATAGCATCTTAGCACTTTAACAGGTGCTTTCTTCTCTGCCACCAGCTGCTCTTCCTCCTCTCCTCTCTTCTTCCCTCCCTCACCCCGACACCCACCCTGGTGTCATCTCCCCACCAGCACCCTCCCTCTAACACCAAGAGTGAGAAAAAATAAAAAGCAGTTTGAGGTTGGTGCTGTCAGACATCTGAATTGCTCCCAAGTTCGTGCTGAGCAAATCCATCACTCTCACATCTCTGTCATGCTGACCAATATACGGATTTGTTTTTCATCCAATGAGAACTGACAACGACGCAGGTCTTGCTATACCAATGCTGCTATTAAGAAGGAGAGGTATGAACTGAAAAGAAAGTTAACTAGATAGATTTCAAATGCTTGCTAGAGGAAGGGATATTCTTCCTGATAAATCTTCCCAAAGCATCTACTCCTATCATCAGTTAGTTTTGTAGCACTTTCACTTTGCTGGAAATCTGCTTATAGAACAGAAAATGTGTGTGAAACAGAAGATCCATACTGTGTGGAGGGGGGCTGGAGGCTACATTGGTCCATGTTATCGACACTTCTCTCTTCTACCTACTACCACTACCCCATGTTCAAATGCCACTCCCAACTCTTCCTAATTCTGTTGTCTTGAATAAACTAATTAAATCTCTCTAAGCTTCAGTTTTCTGAGCTGTAATTGAGATAGTAATAGTCACTATAAATGAGGTAATAATATGAGACAGTTATAAGTGAGATAATAATAGATTCTAGGGTTGTTCTGAGGTTTGAATTAGATTTTATGGGAAGTACATGCCTGGCACGTAATAAGCACTCCGAAAATATTCCTGTAATATTATTAAGAGCAGGAACTATGTTTATTCATCTTTGCTTCCTCAATTCCTGATACAGTTCCTGGCACACAGGATAAGTGCTCGATAAATAATTGTTGGGTAACGTGAACACAGAATTTCAGCGAAAGCAAGAATAAAACCAGCTGGTGATTTCAATTCCCTGTAAGTACTTTTTGCCTTTGACAGGAGGGTCCAGGTTCTGCCAGATGCCCTTGCCGAAGAGTTATGGGCTTTTCCTAACCAATTAGGTCAACCATTTGGGAGCAGACCAAATCTGATCTGGAGAAGTATTCATGCTAACTAGGACATTGCTTCAGAGATGTCATCGGTTTACCTTCTGATGACTCACATGAAGGTCCTATGCGCAGTTGTCATGAGCTTTCCAAAATATGCAGACATCTAGAACTGATGCTATGAAATGATGAAACCGCTAAGTTCTGAACCCACAATGGGAATCAGGGAATTTGTTTATTACGCAGCAAGGAAAACATCGGAACTGGTCTGATACCCATTCCATCCAGCAGATGGCAGCGCTACACATTCACAAGCCAGTTCTCGGAATAGCCTCTGGTCTTTCTCTTAGCTTCTCACTATTGCCCCACCTTCAGTGGAAAAGGAAGTCTGAGCCAACTTTAAAAACCTCCCTCGGCTCCTCCGCAGCAATAACTGGGCAGCTGGAAGAATCTGCACCTCGGAGTTACCCATTTCCCCCTGTGCTGTGAGAAAGCAGATACCGGGGTCTGTTAGAATCCACTCACTCCCACAGATAAGTACAGAGTCTGTTTTGTTTGCTTAAAGCAAATCAGTAGAAGGAATGGAAGTGTTATGTGCAACTAAAGACCCACGTGTAATCCTCTAGGTACGGTAGTGAAAGGAGCTTTGGTTTTTGAGTCGCTTAGAACTGTGGACTCACTGTTAGCTGTGTGACCCTAAACCTTGGCTTTATTATCTGTACAAATAAGGATACTGACAACCACCTCAGAGGGTTGTTGTGAGAATTACATATGTAACACCAGTACAATGCTTCTACGTGCCAGGCTGTTTTCCAAGGACTTTACAATGTAGTATCTCATCGAATCCTCATCCATCATTCTAGAGGGCAGTATTCTTGGTATCCCTGTTTTTGAAATGAGGAAATCGAGGCAGGGAGAGATTAAGTATCTTGCCCAAGGCCACATACTGGTGAGTGGGAGAACTATAGGATTTGAATGATGCGCTCGGGCCTCAGAGTCTGTGCTCTTAGCTCCCAGGCACTACTGTCTCTTGTCAATAATGATTGTTACCAATAGCCAATAATTATTAAGTGCTTTCCCTGTGCTAGGAACTTCACGGATGTTAATGCCTCTCAGCCACCCTAGAAGGTGGATGCTATTCTATTACTTGCCCCACCTTATCAAATGAAGAAAAAAAGTGCCCCACTCTGTAAGAAACACAGGAAAACAAATTAATGGTGAGACTGTAATATGTTAAAGCACTAAGTGGTGAGTCCTACTGTAATTGTCACAGTGATTTAGAGATAAGAGAAATTAACAATGAAAGTGTATGGGACTATGTTCCAACTGTATATGATAAGGCACGTGGAAAAATGTTAAATGTCTTATCCTTTAAATTTTCCATCAGGGCCCTTAGGTATTTATAGCCTCGGAATCCTTTTCAGAAATGGTGAGTGGCCAGCAAAGATTGGGGTTGGCCCCACTCCTGTTTAGCACTGCTTCCCTCCGCTGAGAGTCATGGCTCATTATTTTATGAGGTAGGAAGATCCAGGTGCTTTGCTAAATGGCCATCGCCTTCCTCTCATACATGAGGGCCAACTCTTAGCACAGTTCATTTGCCTGTGAGTTCCAGGAACTCACAATGGTGAAAGAAATTCACCTGCAACATGAACTCACTCAGCTTCTCCCTGATGAGAAACGCCATTCCAAGTCTGGGACGGAAGAGAGGTTTTAGAAACCAGAATATTGTGACTTTGGACTCTACTTTCTGTAAGATGCTCAAATGAAGTTTGGGAGAACAGACAGCTCCTTTAGAATGAGGGCCAAGTTTTTAGAATGAAGGCTTCCTCAGTGGCTGACAGTACTGTTTCAAAAATCCAAAATATCTGAGAAGTGGACCATTCTAAGGTTGCAGAAGTCAAACTAGCTACATAAGAACTGCAGGATCACCACTCCAGTGGTGATCATTCGTAGAAACAGCCACAGAGTTCACGATCAGTGGTGTCACGGGCACCCCACCAGTCATGTATATTGCTGGGCACTGAGCCAGGGCTGAGTAAGTGAAAGATAGGATAGAAGTTCTACAAACTTCCACCTTAAGAAATCAGGGACATTTCTTATCACTTTTTTTCTTCCAAATAAGCCTTTGTGCTCATGCAGATCTTTGCCTAATGTTATCCTTTCATTTCTGATTTGTCTTTATGTCTAAATGCATTAGAAACTAAGAATATTTCTAGCTAAAGCACTCAAAATCTCAGTCGTTCAGCTCTGCATAATTGTTCAAGGGGTCTTCTTTGTTTCTTTTTCTCTCTTAAAGAAAATTGAGTCAAATGCATTTTTAGATTTAGACTTAGATTCAAATTTTTCTTTTGAAAAGATGCACCCAAATTCCTTTTATAGTCATAGTTTGTTTTTCCATTGTACAGTTGATGCATTCACATATCCGAGTTATTTTTGACAGCCCTTCTGCAAACTTTAAGTGTATGGTAAACCTGTTTCCAAATTATTCTGCTAAGGAGTACGACAGATACACATTTTATCACTTGAAAATTACACCTTTTGATAAATTTCTACGTTAACGCAGTAACCATTTATTATGGAAGTGCACAAAGTGCTTCTGAGCTGATCTATTTCTAAAGCTCTTTGCAAATAATTGCTTTTAAAATCAGTTTTAAATATGAGTTTATATAGCCACACATATAACACAGATACTTAGGCTCAGTTTTGGGGTGATTCAGTAGCTGATGACCCAGTTTCCATATGATATATCTTCTCTTCTCCTTTTTCATTGCTGTCTGCCTTTTGGCCTCGTAATTACTTTTTGGTACCCCTGTCAAAGGATGGAGAAGGGGGAAAAACAAGGAAATAAATTTCAAATTCGTTTCTCTTTCTTTCCCGCTCCCTCACACAACTTGACAAAGTATGTTGGTGAGGAGTCAGCTCTTGATTCCTGCTAACGGAGAGACATAACAGAAAGAATAATCCAAAGGAATCGGTGATCCAGAGTCATTTTTATTAATATTTTGATGTGACTTGTAACTCGGCTGGGATTAAATTTTGCAGCCTTCACGTGCACATTTTCTTCTCCATTTCAACTTCTGCCGTCTTGCTATATTATTTCAGCATGAATGTGGGTGACCGAACGCAACCCTTAATGAGTAGTCTTTCCCAATTATGAACACGAATCAGTCTTTTCCAAAGTATTTTCTAGCTCAGTGGTTCTGGGCCTCAGTTTGCAGCAGAAGCGCCTGGAGAACTTGTTAAAACACAGATTCCTGGCTCCACCCTGAGTTACTGATTAGACAGGTCAGGTGTGAGGCCTGTGTAGTTGCATTTCTAACAGGTTCCCAAAGGCCGCTGATGCTGCCGTTCTAGGGACCGCAGCTTGAGAATCTCTGTTCTTGGAAACAGTCGACCCTAGAGATACTCCCGGAGGGAAATAAAAAGGCTTCATCAGTCGCGTAAATTTAGGAAATAACGTCCCTTCTCTTGAAGTCTTTTTAAGTATTGTAAAGATTTGTAGGAGTCTTGCAGTACGTGAATCAGTTTTTAACTCGTGTTTTCTAAACTTATGTGACCATAGAGCCCTTCCTTCTCTTGGTACCAATCAACTCAGAATGACTGTTCCTGCAGCACGGTGGTGCCTCCCTGGTGCCTTGATGGCTACACTTCAATACCTCCCACCTTCCACTTCCTGTTGGCAGCCACCTGCCGCGGACACAGCTAGGACAGTTTCATCACTCGGCACCTCTCCAACTTGGCAGTCTCCCACTCAGCTTTCTCCTTTTGACCAGAGTATCTCATCCTCCTACTGACGCCCACTCAACCTGCTTTTGACGCTCCCCCCACTTCCTCTTTTCCCACCTCTCTGATCTTCCCTGTCTTCCTCGTCATCTCTCCCTCCTTATCCAGCCCAGGCTCACTGGCACCCTTACTTTCTCCCTTGTCTTGCCCTCTCTGTCATCTCCACCTTGCCAACACTCAGTCCTGGGAAACCTTTCTTTTGCCACACTTTGGGCCCTGGGAGCCCAGGTGACACTGGTAGAATGTCAAATAATTCTTCTCATTGGTGCCATTACACAATCATTCAGCCAGCTGAGGCTTCTTTGGATTTTACTGGGCCAGGCACTACCCTAAGTTTTAGAAATACAGCCACAAGCAAGGCTGAAAAGTCTAAGGTCTCATGGAGTTTACATCCTATCGAGGGTGAGTAAGAACTGAATCAGACGATTAAGTGCTATGCAGAAAATTAAAACAGGGTGGTCAAGCGAGACTTCCATCAAGAGGTGACACTGGAGCAATCGTGTTATCTCAGTGTGGCTGGCCCTTTGATATTGCATGGCAGTCCCCAGTCCACTTCTTTTTTTTTTTTTTAATTTATTATTTTTGGCTGCATTAGGTCTTCGTTGCTGCACGCGGGCTTTCTCTAGCTGCGGCGAGCGGGGGCTCCTCTTCGTTGTGGTGCGTGGGCTTCTCATCGCAGTGGCTTCTCTTGTCGTGGAGCACGGGCTCTACGCACGCAGCCTCAGTAGTTGTGACGCATGGGCTTAGTTGCTCTGTGGCACGTGGGATCTTCCCGGACCAGGGCTCGAACCCATGTCCCCTGCATTGGCAGGCGGATTCTTAACCACTGTGCCATCAGGGAAGTCCCCCCAGTTCACTTCTTATCTCATTGCCCCGTGGAGGCTCTTCTGGGTCTTTTTACTCTTCTTAAATTACAAACCCATCCCCGCTTATCAGGAAAACTGGCCTCATGATTTACTGAGAAGTCATCCACTCCCATCCGTGGCTCTGTGAGGCATCTCTTCCATCCCCACTGTCCCTTCCTCAGTGTCTGATTCTTCCTCTCTCCTCTAGCCCCTTCCCCTTAGCTTTTAACCACTAAACAATCCATCTGTTTGTGTCCCCACAAAATTCCCAGTTTCAAGCCCTAACTCCCAATGTGACTGTATTTGGAGGTTGGGCCATTATGGAAGTAATTAAGGGTAAAGGAATTTGGAAGGTAGGTCCTGATCTGATAAGATTAGTTTCCTTATAAGAAGAGACACCAAAGAGCTCGCTCTTTCCTCTGGAGCTCAAAGAAGTCATGTGAGCAACAGCTAGAAGGGAGCTGTCTACTATGCAAGGAAGACAGCCCTTATCAGAAGCCAGATCAGTCAGCACCTTGACCTTGGGCTTCCGGCCTCTGGAACTGTGGGAAATAAATTTCTGCTGCTTAAGCTACCCTGTCTATATAGTATTTTGTTATAGCAGCCTGAGCTGACTAAGGCGCCATCCTTCATCGTGAAACAGAAAACTCCCTGCTTCATGCTTCTGCCTCCCTCGCCTCCCCTCACCGCCAGCACACAGCCACTTCTGCACACACCCCACCTACCACAATCTGGCTACTCACACCTCCTTCCTTCCTCTCCTCCCTCGCAGGTTGTACTTTTCAAATCACCTTTTATTTTCGTGCGTGCTCCTGTGTCTTTTCAAAATGGAACAGCGTTGCAAAGCCTAGGGTGTTCTAGAAGGCTTTATTTTTAACTTCTCTTGGGATCAGAACGTCTGTAGTCTTCCTGTTCTTCATGCCACTTAATTGTCCTTAAACACCAGATTTAATCTCTGCTTGTCCCCCAGACGCAATCATATTTCTCAGTGAAGTTCCCTTTTTTCTTATTTCCTCACCTGAATGTTTTTGCAAACAATTTAAGGAAATAGGGAGTAGTTATTCCTCGATTTTGTATTTTTCTACATCAACACTATTGGTTTTCTGCCACTTTCCAATTGAAATGGTAATAGCCCTAAGTAGGACTGGAAGTTTAAAAGTCAAGACTGGGAAGATGGTTTCTTCTTTTTAAGGAAACTTTCCCTGAACTCTGTCTTCTCTTTTAAATTTAATTAGAATTCCATCACGCATTGCTTATTTAGTGGAATATTGTCACAGTCGCATGCCCCAAAGGCACTGGATCTCTGGGGGAAAGTCAAATGTCATTACTTCCTCAAGTCGACCTGTGGCTTCCAGACCCCAGTCACCCTCTCTGAGGGAAAGGTGATAAGAGGTAGAGCTGAGGGAGGATCAGGTTATCTCGCTTCACTGCTGCCATGGATTTCCTCCAAAGCCTCCGTGCTGCTCATGGAAAGTTCCTGGGTCTACTCCCATCACATCCGCAAAGGGAAAGCCAAAAATTCGTATCTAACCTGGCAGTGATTTAAGAGCAACCCCAAGATTCCACAGGGCATGGAAGAGCAGCAGTCAGGGAAGGGGGGATTAAGTGAAACAATGTCTGTAAAGCACTTTGCATAATGCCTGGCATGTGGTAAGTGCTCAGAAAATGGTAGTTATTATTATCAACACCATTGTCATCCTAAGTATCTCTGTGGCTCATCATACACGCATGCACACCTATAGACACATATATACATGATATGAGTGAGGATCCGCTCTGGCTTTACATGGAACCTATGAGTCTTGAAGGAACTCAAGATGAAGTTGTGAAGCTCTCGGTGGAGATCTGTTACCTGCCACCCATTATAGTTGCCTAGAGGGCTGGTGAAATATGGCTGAGTTCTGTGCCAAAAGAAGGGGCATAGAGCAGACTAGTCCCTTCTTAACCTCATCAGAGTTACTTGGTTACAAAGAGTCAAATGGTTAGGCAAACATGGCACATGGGAAGGAATGCACCGTAGGTTCTAGGATGAGGGGATGACGTAAATTGGGAGTGAGGAAGATCGAGGTGCGACTGTGATACACAGCAGCGGGGAAGTGGGAAAGGGAAAGTGAACAGAAGTTGTCTCAGCTCCCGGGCTGCCTGTGAGCCTTCAAGTAGCAAAATGCCAAGCCAGCAGGGAAGAATCTGCCATGGGAAGAATCCACAGAGTTGGGACTGAGCTGAAAAGGGCAAAGGAGGTTCTGGTGCAGAGAAAGTGTATTTTCAAAAATCCAAGCTATACAATTAAAATAATATTCTCTCTGCTGTGGGTTATGAACATCTAACTAATCAGCACCTTGTTGTCAGGCTCTGTGGGGCTCCAGGGAAGGCAGAGCCTTGGCCCCAGATGCTTGGAATCTTGGGGGAAACAAGATCTATGATGGGGGGTGCGCTTGTAGGGGGAGCATGTGAACAGAGAGCTGGAGGCTCAGGGGAGCCGGCTGGGAAGGCTTGCTGGAGGAGGTGACAGTGTAAATAGGCCTTAGAGACGCAGAGGCACAGCACGACAGGCTGGGACAGTAAAGTGAACCAGAGATGAGTATGCAAAAATAATTTCGAAGGCTGCTGAGGGCTTAGCCCGAAACTGGGGTTTGGGGAGGAAAGCAGTGGCTCCAGTGGCCTCTTCCTGTTCTCATCCCATCCTGCTCTGTGGTCTCTGAGTGTTGACCACTCTGGAACCTAACCCTCTGACCCTGCTGTCCTCTCTGCCCATGTCCTCAAGATTCCTCTGCAGATGCCTCCTTTTTATTCTGTCCTTTCTTCCGAGGGAACCTCACGTCCCTTGACTTCAGTACGAACGCGCAGTGACTCCCCTCTGTTTTGCCCCCTCTGCCTCTAACTGCCTGGCAAACACAGCCATCCGGCAGCCAGCACCCTCTCACGGGGTCTCAAGGGGAGCTCATCACCTTCCTGGTGTCCCAAACGCTTCTCCCTCCCACCCAGGTGCTCAGTAAAGAATCTTCATGATTTTCCTTCACGCCTTCCTTTCCCTCGACTCCCGCCTAGACACACGCAGACACACACGCTCTGAGTCATCAAGGTCTGTTATTTCTACCTCCTAAAGGTCTCCCTGTGCATCCTCGCCCCCGCGCCCACCCTTGCTGCATCACCCCTGTTCGTCATCTTTCACGTGACCTTTGCAGCTCCGTCCAGCTGTCTCCCTGCCACCACACTTTCTGAACCGCTCCCCACCTACGCAGCTCCTTCAGGCTCTCACCAAAACTCTTTTTAAAACCCCAATCCAGAAAATTAGGGTGCCAAACTCTATTTTAAAGGAAACTTCACCTCTCTCTGTGCATGTGTGTGTGTCGACTGTGTAATCGCCGAGCAGCTTAGGGGTTCAGAACTCGGGGGACGGAGCCCCATAGTCTGGTCCACAGTCCAACTCAGCCACGTACCGACCACGAGACCCAGAGAAGCTTCTCAGTGCTTCCTCACCTGTGAATAGCTCTGTCTACAGCAAGGAGTTGTGGTGAGATTACGTGAGGAAAGCTCTCCATGCAAGACTCATCACGCCTGGTGCAGAGTTAGCCCGCGGTCACAGTAGCCACGATGAGAGAGAGAGAAAGAATAAGAAGTAAATACAATAATGTTATCCATGTTTATCTCTGGGCCATTAAATTTTTATTTTCTAATTTTTACTTTTCTGTATTTTTCCAACACTCTGTGATAACCATGAAATCCTTTTATGACCATTAATCTGATCTTGTCTTTGGAAATTACACGATGTTACACCCTTAAGATTGTTCAGTATCCTCCTACCGTCCGCAGTCTACAACCCAAAGCCCCAGGCTGGCCTTGGGAGTCCTGCGCCACCCGCCTAAGCTCCACTCCCACCGCCCCCCATCACCCCAGGCTTCAGCCTCTCCAGCCTTCTTTGTGTCCTGCCATCATCTCCTCTTTTTATTGTGTCCTTTCTTCCCAGGGGCTCTCATCTCCTGTGACTCAGACATACCCAATAGCCCCCTGTTCACCGGGGGAGACACAGTTCAGATCTCAGCTCCCCCGGGGGCATCCGTTTCTAACTCTGGGCTGCCCAGCAGCATCACACCCCGCCCACTGGAGCAAGTGCTCCCCAAGTCTGAGGGCTGGGTCGCAGTTCTGTTGACATCTCCAGATGTCTGCAGGATCCCCAGATGTTTGAAGACAGGTGGAAGGAGGGAATTGTGAGGCTATTCCAGGCGGAGCTCTCCACACAAGACTCGTCAGGAGGGCATTTTTGAAGATTTTTTTGAGTCAAAGGACAAGATGCTAAACGCCCCATTTTAGAAAGAGAAGAAGGCAAAATAGTTTGCAAAGTGGAAAATGTGGGGAGGCCAGAAAGATGAGATGAGGCTTTGCTCTCAGGTGAACTGGCCCTGCCGCTCCCGGTCCTGGGCTCCTGCCGAGCCCTGCCCCCCTTGGGCCCAGGGACCCCCACCAGCCTTGGGCAGGTACTAATGTCAACCCACCTTACCGACAGGACTTGGTCACATGGCTGACTGCTAAGCAGGAGTGATATGATTCAAACTAGATACATCTGACCCCTAAACGAGGGCTGCTATCTAAGCCTTTCACACCCTAAATGGCCCCCAAAACACCTTCAGAACAGAAACACCAGGGGTGTTAAAGAAAACAGGAAGGTGTACTCAGCCCTGGAGTATTCTTGCAAGCGTACTTTAAGAAAGTCTTACGGTTACCCGAAAAACTGAAGTGAGAGATAAATAAAATGTATAAAGAGGAAGAAGAAGATGTTCAAGTGTCTAGGAAATGATGAAGGTTAGGAAGACAGTGAGCTTGGACCCCTTCCCATTGAGCTGTGAGAGTGGGAGCTTTGGGGAAGTGAAAGAATCTTCTGTTATACATAGCAGACTGCAGAGCTTTTGAACTTTATTACGTGCAGGGATGATACAGGCTGGAAATAGAAACTGGGTGCAAAAGGTTTGGACATATAGATGGATGATTGATTTGAAACTGTTTTTTCAAAACTGACTACACATACATGGGAGGCATTCCCCCAACTTTTTGAAGTGACACCAGGGAGAGCCAGCCCGTGATCTCAGACTGTCCTCCAGAAGACCACATAAGATAAAAAGAATAATAAGATCTGCAGTGTCCCTTGTACCAGGCACTGTACTAGCATCATCTTATTCAATCCTCACAACTGTTTGAGGAAGGAATTATTATCCCCACTCTTCAGATGAGAAAACTGAGGCACAGAGGGTTTGTGTAACTTTCACAGGGTCGCACAGCTACTATACTGGCAAAGCTGGGATTCCAGCCCAGGTCAGCAGACGCCAAAGACAATGCTGTTTCCATTACAGACACTGCTTCTAAGGTAGACTCAACACTGGACTCACACAGAGGAGCCTTCCTAATAGTTTTGTGTTCTAGATTCTTCCAACGGCAGAAAACAAGCCTCATCCCACTGAAGCAACAGGGCTCCCTCTCTCTCCTGAAAGAACACGGAGCCTCTTAGTCATGGGCCACCTCCCCGCTGTTTCTAGCTCTTGAAACCGGCAGTGGGGAGGGTGACCACCCTAGATGGACGGACCCCATAATAGAAGACTTAACACACCTCTCTTTCCTGCCCACACGCAGGCACCTCCTCCTCACAGCCAACCTCCGCACCACCCGCAGCAATCTGGAGAGTCCCCGTGCCATTCGAGAAAACATCCTGAGCTGTTCACAATCTCTGCTGTTCACAGGAAGCCCAGGTTAACTCTGTAGAGTTTCTATAGTCCTGTGACGAACCTGGACTGGGGCTCAGATGGCACAGATGGGGGTCCCTAACAGTATCAGTTCAAAGGACGTGCAGTCGGGAAGAGAAAGGAGCAAAGGAGCAAAACGTGGAAGATGCAGGGAGATTTCCGAGTACCATGCAGAAAAAAAAAAAAAAATTTAAAACCATTTAAGGGATTTGAAAAGCGGAAGCAGTGTTCCATTTGTTTATTTTTGTGTTTATTTTCATTACTCTCAGAGGGGGATCAAAAAGAGATATTGCTGAGATTTATGTCAGAGAGTGTTCTGCCTATGTTTTCCTGTAAGAGTTTCATAGTATCCGGTCTTACATTTAAGTCTTTAATCCATTTGGAGTTTATTTTTGTGTATGGTGTTAGAGAATGTTCTAATTTCATTCTTTTACATGTAGCTGTCCCGTTTTCCCAGCACCACTTATTGAAGAGGCTGTCTTTTCTCCACTGTATATTCTTGTCTCCTTTGTCATAGATTAGGTGACCGTAGGTGCGTGGGAGTGTTCCAAACGTCAGCACAGTCGCTGGGGCAGGACTCATCCGAGGCGCCCTCGCAGTTGGCGGGTGGGCGAGGGAGGGTGTGGTTTGGAGCACCAGCCCCAGGAGCAGATACACCAGAGTCCACGTCCCTGCTGCACCACCACCACCAGCCGGAGAATCGCTGGGGCGTTGCTTAACCTCTGTGAACCTCAGTTTCCTCTTTGTAATGGGGGCGACAACAACTGAGACAGTGAAAAATGGCCCCAGGCAGCTGCTGGCTAGGCTGTGACAGGTGCAGCCCTTAGATGTGTGGAGCCCCAGGCAAATATATTTTGTGGGACCCCGTCTATATAAGCAATTTGAGTGGAATCTAAAAAACAAAGTCAAACTCATAGAAACAGAGAAAAGTGGTTGCGGAGATATGGCGGGCAGGGGATAGGGTGGGGGAAATGGGGAAAGTTTGGTAAAAGGGCACAAACTTTCAGCCATAAGATGAATAAGGTCTGAAGATCTAATGTATAACATGGTGACTCTCGTTGAGAACGCTTATTTGTGTAATGAAATTTGCTGAGAGAGGAGAACTTAAATGTTCTCCCCAAAAGAGAGAGAAATATGTGAGGTGATACATGTGTCAATTAAGTAGATGGGGGAATGCTTTTACAATGTCTGCATATATCAAATCATCACGATGTACGTTTTAAATACCTTTCAAGTTCATTTGTCAGTGACACCTCAATAGAGCTGAAAATTTTTAAATTAAAATATGCATTAAAAATAAATAAAACACTACGTGTAAGGAAAGAAAAGGTTACTCCAAATCAGCGCCATTCTGGCAGCTCGGTTTCACACAGTTCTGCAGAAGGAATGCTGTATCAGCCCATGGGAAGCATCTGCTCACTAGGCTGCCCTCATGGGACAGGCGTCCACACACAGGCCACGGATGACCGCATGGACATGAGTCCTCGAGCATCTCAGGGCATAAGCATGATCCCTGAGCAGGGCAGAGTCACAGGGTGAATCTCTGAAGGGGAGAAACGTGAGTACCAGGCCAGGCTCGGGGCGCCCCGGGGCTGATGGCACTGCAGCCTTGGCCGGTCTCGGACACCAGCAGGGACTCAGAAAATCCCAAGGAAGTTACTCGCGTGTGAAGGGGGCCCAGCTTGGGCAGGTCTGGACAGCACTGGCTGCAGTGTTCCTAAAGGAACATAAACATCACTCACAGAATAAAAACAATAATCAGATAAGGTCACTCCACGACTATGTTGGAACAAACCAGCAACACGGTCACTCGTGACACAAAACAGAGATAAGGACACTCTGCAGACACAAACAGAATTAATGCCCCCCTCTTCTGACCGACTACTCCTCTGTAATGGTGGTTCCATCCATGTTAACCCTCTGTCTCCCTGGGCCAAAAAGAAAGAAAAAAAAAAAAAGTTACAAGGTGCTCAATCATCAAGTTGCTCTTGTACCTGGAGGGCACCCAGGCCAGAACTGGCGCCCCAGCCCTTAACCCTCTTGAGATTCCCCCAGTGGAAGACCAGATCCCATAATAAACCCCTCCAACTCCCTCACATGGTCCCTGGGTGTGTGTTCAGCTTGCAGCAAGCTGAATAAATCCTTGTGCAACTAGAGGTATGTTCGTGGTGGTCTTTGGCTGGTGGGTTGTCAGCATAACAGAATCCACCTTACAGGGCTATGGTAAGGATTAAAATGTGCATAATGATGCTGGTGGATAGTGCTCTTTCATTATTTTGGTGCATTTTAGTCTTTCTGACCACTCACCACGTGCCCTGACCGACAGCTCCTTACCACACAAAGCAAGTAAGATCCACGTGCCAGTACCACGGGCATCAGCTGGGAGCTTGTTAGAAATGCAGCCTCTCATGCCCCATCCCAGACTGACCGAGGACGGAGTCCCAATGTAGTTTTGAACAAGTTTGAGAAGCACTGCTGTAGCTTAAGAGGTACCTCCTTGTGCTGTGTATTCAGACAGGGGTGGGTGGAGGGGTGGGAGGGCAGCATGACTGACGATGACACTTACCTCAGGCTTAACATTTAAGGGGGCACCAAAAACATTTACAGCACCTGAAACTAGCACAACATTGTAAGTCAACTATACCTCAATATAAAATAAAAAATTAATTAAGAAATAAAAGGGGCTTCCCTGGTGGTGCAGTGGTTGAGAGTCCGCCTGCCGATGCAGGGGACACGGGTTCGTGCCCCGGTCCGGGAAGCTCCCACATGCCGCGGAGCGGCTGGGCCCAGGAGCCATAGCCGCTGAGCCAGGGTGTCCGGAGCCTGTGCTCCGCAATGGGAGAGGCCACAACAGTGAGAGGCCCGCATAAAGCAAAAAAAAAAAAAAATCAAATCAAAAAAAAGTAAATAAATATCAAAACCCTCAATAATCAAGATAAATAATATTCCAATGCAATATTAATGTAATTAATCAAAATTAACGTAAACATATGTATCATGAACAAAGTATCAAATTTTTCAATAAAGACAAGGTCCAGTGGAGCTGGGATTAGGGTGAGGCAAGTGAAGCCAAGCCAGGCAAGTTCAGGGTGGGATCCTGTTTTTATTTAAAATTTTGATGTTTTTGTTCAATGTGGATTATTTTTCACATTTTTTTCAAATATTATTTCTCCTGCTTTCTGAGTCTCTCAGCACCCCTTTAAATTGTTCCCTAAGGTGAATGTCCCACTCACTTCTCCTAAACTCTCAGAAAGCATTTAACAAATACTGAGAGCTGCGCACGTGGCTTGTGGAGTTAGGCTGCCTGGGTTCAAATCCATGGTTTGCCACTTCCCAGCTGTGCTTGTTTGGGCAAGTCAATTAAGCTTTACAGCTTAGTTTCTTCTCTGTAAAATAGAGAGGGCTAAAGTTCAATTCAATGTACTTTACTTTCAAGTGACAATAAAGAAAGGCTGATACGATGTAGTCCAAATACACAGCTCTAAAGTTTGAGTTTAATCCAATGATCAAATTTAAAATATGTGTAAGATGGACAGCATTTTCTTTGAGTAGTCCTCTGTAAATATAAATTTTAAATACACAAATGAACAAATGTAATCATATATACCGTTGTTTTTAGCTCATTCTTTTGTCTTTTAGTTTGATGCCCTTTCATCCCTCTTTTCCTTCCATTCCCCACCCCTTTTAATTCATGTTAACATACCTAATACGTATCTTCCGTATCTTCCTTTTTATTCCTGTAATGAGATAGAGACACTACATCACAGGTATATACATGGATACACATTTAGATATGGGGGGTGGAGTCATTGTTTTACGAACATGGGATTATATTGTTAATGCTTTTCTGCCCCTTGCTTATAAACAATACCTTGTAGAAACCCCTCCAAGCCAACTGGTACACATACCTCTATTCTTTTTCATTGTCTGTGTACTAGTCCTTGATGTGGACTACCATGATTCAGTCAGTCATTCTGTATTAACGGGGATTCAGTTTCTTCCTAGTTTTTTTACCACTCTGTATCGTGCTATGATGAAACATCTTGATACATATGTCCTAATACTGTAGATTAGTTTTTCCTGTTTTGGAAATTGGCATAAATGGAATCATACAGTCTGGACTCTTTTGTGTCTGGATTATTTTGTTAGCGTAATGGTTTTAAGATTGAACCATGTTGTTGCATGTAGAGTAGTTCCTTCCTTTTTATTACTGAATAGTATTCCACTGTGTGTATAAACCACAGTTTGTTTACCTATTCTTTAGAGTATGTATATTTTAAATGTTAATAGATAATGCTAGATTTCTTTCCCCAAATGCTGTAAAATTTACCTTCCCACCAATCCCATATTTTGTAGTTGTTTTTAATTTTGACTGGCTGATCATGAAGTGATGTCTTATTATTACTTTCATTTGCATTTCCTCAACTATGGTAAATTCAAGCATCTTTTTGTATGTTTATTGCCTGTCAGGATTTGTGCTTCTATAAATTGCCTTTTCATATTTTTTGATCCTTTTTCTACTGGGTTGCCAATTTATAAAAGCTTTCCATATTATATAAGTTAAATTAATCCCTATATTAATTTCTATGTAATTAATTTCCACATAATTAGTTTCTATACTATATGAAGTAATATAAGTATTATATAAACTAAATACTTATTACAAGTATTTTTTTCACAGATCTATCATTTGAGTTGTGAACTTGTTTATGTCTTTTACCATATACATTTTTAATGTGACAGATATATCTTTTATAGTCTCTGGGTTTTCCAATCTTGTTATGGTTTCCTTGTCCCTAGATTGTACACAGTCTCCTAGATATTAAGGCAATATTTTGTTCTGTTTTGTTGTTTACTACTAAGATTAATCTCTGGGGAATGTATTTTGGTATATGGTGTAAAATAAGAATTTTGTTTTATTTCTGTTGGATAGCAGTTATACTGGTATCCTTTTAAAAATAATTTTTTATTTTCCCGCTAAATTGAACTACCGCATTTGATGTATAATATATATTAAATTCTCATATACAAGATTATTTCTGGATTCTCTTTTCTTTTCCACTGACCTATTTCTCATTCTCATACAAATACCATGTTTATTTCGTAATGGCTTAATAATATACTCTGATGTCTGGTAAGGCAATTTCCCTGTTACTGTTCTTTTTTATACACTTGAACATTTATTCTTTCATATAAGGTTTAAAATCATTTATCCAGTCTCCTCTCTGACTCAAAAAAAAGAAAAGAAAACCTGAGCAACTGTAATTATAATGGTATTATATTTATATATCTGGGGGGAGAATTAATACTTTTATGATATTTCACATTCTCATCTAAGAAGGCAGTATTATCTTTCCATTTGTTCAGACTTTGTTTTGTGACCCCTAACAAGATTAGTGCCTTTATTACTAACTGTATTCCTTGATATTTTTGCTCACTATTTTATGAATAAAATATTTTCCCTTTTCCATTTCTACATGTTTATTATTAGAATAAATAAAAGCTAATATTTTATGTGTATTTATCTTATATCCTCTGATTCTTAAATTCCCTTATTAATCCTAGTGCTTTAAGAAAAGAGAATCCCTTGGAATGGGATCCCTTCAAGAATCCCATTTCTTTTCAAGTATTTATTTCAGTTATTCATTTTTAAAAATTGCATTCACTAGATCTCCCCAGACGAAGTCAAATTGTCACAACAGGCTTTCCTGTCTAGAGCTTGATTTTAAATGAAATGGTTTTAATGTTGCCATTAAGATATTTGGTGGAGGGCTTTTTTGGAAATATTTTTATTATATTTAAGCAGTTTCCTTGTAGTCATATTTTAGTGAGTTTTACTAGGAATATCTGCTATGTTGAATCAAATGCCTTTTAAGTATCTATTGATAAAGTCATATTAAATTTTCCCTTAATTTGTTTAAGGAAAGATATGGTAACCAATTTTGTGATATTAAAATACTTTTTCCATTCTTGGAGTAAACGCTAGCTGGTTTATTGACATGGTGTTTGCTTCTATTCCAATTAGAATTTTTGTATCTATATTTATAAATATAATACAGTTTTCCACAAAGGACATTTTAATAAATTTCCATGGAAGAATTAGAGATTATACTGTCTGACAGCTACCTGGAATATTATCACCATCAATCTTACCAGAAAGTATTTATAAGTATTGGGAAGATATCAAGATCACAGTAGCAGATAGGAAGGAGTCTTCCAAAATTCTAAAATTTTCACATGAAAGCTTGAATTTTATCATTGGCAACAAGTACATGTGTCGGTTGCTTTCCTTAAAGTGATAGGCATCCTTCATTCAGTTTTAAGCAAATGGCTGCCAGTCCCCCACGTCTTAATAACCATGGTTTGCCTGCTAATTATTTTTTCAAGTGAAAACGGCGTTCCTTGAAAAAGTAGCGAGTGCATCTCAAAACTCAGTCGCACCGATGCTTTGTCGTGAGACAACCTTCATACTTCGGTGCTCAGCAGGAGTGCTCTCTACATGCTTTCCAGTTCTGAACACAGAATATTAAAAAGATTTGTACTCAAGGGTCAAGATTTAATAAAACTAATGATTTGTATTGCCTCATCAAGGACATTCTTGAGCAAACAGGCACTTTTTTAAACCGAGTGTGCGGCAGTGAAAAACTAACTGCGGGGACTATTCAGTGTTCTTTATTATTGTAAGGCACCAGCAATCTTACCCACCCTTGCTTTTGCACCATTCCTATAAATGTCAACACACACACACAAAAGCGAATAGCAAACATCTCAGTGTTATTATGAACACAGTTTTGACCTTGCCGACTTCCTGACAGGGTCTCAGGGACCCTGTGGACCGCACTTTGGGAACCACAGCTCTAGACATCTTGGGCTCTAGGCGAACTCTCAACCACTGCGCCACCAGGGAAGCCCCTGGGCTCCTTTTTGGTTCCTTGGAAGGGCCTAGCTCTTTCCCAACTAAGGGACTTTGCCCACAATGTTCCCCCTGATTGGAATGCTGATCCCACAGCACTTCGCCTCGTCAACTTTCCTCCTCATCTTTGAGATGCCACTTTATTTTATTTACTTATTTATTTATTTGGTTGCACTGGGTCTTAGTTGCAGCAGGTGGGCTCCTTAGTTGTGGCATGTGAACTCTTAGTCGTGGCATGCACGTGGGATCTAGTTCCCTGACCAGCGATCGAACCCGGGCCCCCTGCACTGGGAGTGCGGAGTCTTAACCACTGCACCACCAGCGACGTCCCGAGATGCCAGTTTAAATGGCTCTTTCACAGGACAATTTTTCCTGGGCCCACTGCTCAGCTAGACTCAGTCCCCGCATTTCTGTGCTCTCAGTAAACCTTGACATTTCTATCGTAGCTCTTATTAGTTCTTAGTTTTAATTAACATATTACCTGTATGTTTATCCATTAACGTCTGCTCCCCCAAGAATGTAAGCTTCTTGATCCTATGCACCTTTTCTGCCTCAGTATCCCCTTCACCCAGCACACTGCACTCAATCAAGATTATTGAATGAATAAGAACCTACTGCATAGCACAGGGAACTCTACTCAATACTCTGTAATGACCTATATGGGAACAGAATCTAAAAAAGAGTGGATATATGTGTATGTATCACTGACTCACTTTGTTGTACAGCAGAAACTAACACAACATTGTAAATCAACTATAAAAAAATAGTATATTGAGATTTGTGAGTTGAGTTTAAATTCTTAAGGGAAACTGGGTCTTAAATATGTAATGTTAAGTAGATTTATTAAAAATATACAACTTTAAAAAAAGATTATTGAATGAATGATTTGTTTTGCCTGTGACTGGTTAGCTCAGTGGGTTAACTTGAAAGGTTGAGGCTAATGTTGTGGGTTGGACCTACCTTATCCTTTTCCCCTTTACTACTCCAGTCATCAGCTTTTATTTCCTAAGCCCACACTGCAGATGAACTGGGATGAAGGATGCAGGTAAATAAGGGCAAATGCATCACCATTAGTAGGAAAAGAACTCAAAACTTCCTCCCTAATAATGTGTCGTGGGTTTGTTGTCATCTGCAAAGTCAGAAAGACAAGTACAGCACTTCCTGATCATCTTCGTGATCTCATCTCATCTGAGACCTACTTAAACTTCCTGAGACTGTGAAATCTTCCTTATTTATTCATTTGCTGCAAGTCCCCTGGTCCCCCAGCAAATACACACGCCTCACAGAACCTTGGAATGTCATCGCAAACTCTCCAGCAGTTATGAACCATAGTTTAAAAACCTCTGAACTAACAAAATTATCATTCCGTCCCAGATTTAAACTGAATTGTGGTGATTATAGCGTATACTCTGCAGTTCTGGTTGAGAGGGCAATTTAATTAGAAGCCTCTATCTTGAGGCTCTTATAACTCCACCCCATTTCCCCCCCCCAAAAAAAAATAATTCTTTAGGATGAAATTTCTAATGCTGTCTCTCAGCCTAAAGGTATGTTTTCTTGTAGAAATTTGAGTAACATTCCATTTAGGCTATTTTTAA
This sequence comes from Neophocaena asiaeorientalis asiaeorientalis, assembly GCF_003031525.2. Lineage (NCBI taxonomy): Eukaryota > Metazoa > Chordata > Mammalia > Artiodactyla > Phocoenidae > Neophocaena > Neophocaena asiaeorientalis. The sequence goes on along the minus strand of NW_020172633.1, from coordinate 237,894 downwards.
AACTCAAGAAAAAGGGAGATTTCACCACTTAAGAAATCACTCAGATACTTTTTTGCTATTTTTTTTTTCCCAAATGCAAACTGCTTCCTTTAGAACTTTTGAGTTGTCCTTCTTAGCGCCTTTGGCATGTTTGAAGAAATTTGGTTGAGCTGTAATGAAATTGTTCACAGAACGTGTGTTGCTCATATTAGATTTATTTCTACTCTTTAAAAGAAATTTGCAAGGAGATGCTACATGGGGAATTATGATCCAAATCAGGTCTGTTAATAAAAGTGTGTGTGTGTGTGTGTGTGTGTGGTGTGTGTGTGTGCGCACGCGTGCGTGTATCTACAAGAGGTGCGGTCACACCCTACCAATAAAAAATTATTGGTCAGGGGCTGCCCTGGTGGCGCAGTGGTTGAGAGTCCACCTGCCAATGCAGGGGACGCGGGTTCGTGCCCCGGTCCGGGAGGATCCCACATGCCGCGGAGCGGCTGGGCCCGTGAGCCATGGCCACTGAGCCTGCGCGTCCGGAGCTTGGCTAGGCCTGTGAAAGTTATTGGTCAACCAAATGGTATTTGCTAAAAACAAACTTCGAATCAATGTGTAATAAAGTTGTTCAAAATAGATATATGAAGATTTATTTCCACTCTTTAAAAGAATCTTGCATAGAGATGTTACATAGGGAATTACAATCAAAATCAGGTCTAGAATTAAATTAAAAGGATGTAAGAGATAGAAAAGAAGTAAGAACAAAAGATTAACCAGATTTGATGACTGTTTAGATATAGATGATGAATAAGAGGATTAAATGAAAGATGACCTGCCATGTCCCTGAGAACAAAACTGCCCCTAGTTGGCCTGGAGGGCCCCGTGGCCTGGAGGGCCTCTTGCACCTACATCTGGTCCCTGTCTTGCTCACTCACTACCCCATGTCATCCAGGCCTTCTTTCACCTCCAGATGCTCCTCGGGCATCCCCTCTCCAGCCCCAGGGCTCCTGCAAACATTTCACTCTCCCATTTCTGCAGCCCTCATCCTCCTGTTTCAGATGTCAGATTAAATGTCGCCTTCTCAGAGAAACCTTCTCTGGCCACCCAAATTAGGTCCCTGTCTCTCACAGGCACCCGTCCTCGCAGGCGTGCGCGAGCATTGTTTTCAATTGAGTCTTTTTTTGTTACCTTTATAGAACTTACGACCACTTTTTTTTTGCGGTACGTGGGCCGCCTCTCACTGTTGCGGCCTCTCCCGTTGCGGAGCACAGGCTCCGGACGCGCAGGCTTAGCAGTCATGGCTCACGGGCCCAGCTGCTCCGCGGCATGTGGGGTCTTCCCGGACCGGGGCACGAACCCGTGTCCCCTGCATCGGCAGGCGGACTCTCAACCACTGAGCCACCAGGGAAACCCACTTACGACCATTTTTAATGGCCTATGTGTTTACTAACCCCTTATTGTCCTCCCTCACCAGACTTTAGTTCTAGGGTCAGTGGATGGGAAGGATGCCTGGGTTTAGGTCTAGGTGAGGAGGAGGGAATTCAGTGAGCTGTCACCAGGCGAGGATGCTGGAAAAGACAGACGGTTTATGGGGAGAAGATGGCGGTTTTGATGTGGGGCAAGCAGAGGCTCTGGCAGACATCTAAGTGAAAATATGAAGTAGGAAGTACTAGAAGGTCAGAATGTAGAGCTTGAAGAGACCTTAGCCCAGGGTTTTCCCCAAACGAGGCACATCTTTCTCAGCCCAAGCCCACTCGCCTCCTCTGCTCTTCCCCCTACAGCTCATCAGGACTTGGTTCCTCTTTGCCTTCCCCACCTCTTTCTTTTTCTTACTCCTGTGGCCTTTGGTAGAGAATTTAGATAGCTTGCAATCCATAGTTTTATTGCATTGAGAAATGTTGGCCCTAGTAAGTCCTTTTATTTTGCAAATAAGAAAAATATGTCCCAGAGATGCTAAATGACTTACTCAAATCCACACAGCTAGTTAGAAAACCTGGACTAGAATCTTTTTCTTTTTTTTAATTACAGTTCACTGACCTTTCATTACTCCATGCTCAGTACAAAAGTGTAGGTCAAGCCTTGGGAACTGACTGCCTGAAAAAAATCCATGGACTTCTTGGTTCCTTTCTGGAACCAATTTAATTCTCCTACAATGAGCCACAGAAAGCAAACGAGGACCCTCAAATGAGTATTTTGTTCCTATTTAACATGGATTAAATGTGCTTTCTGGAATGCCCGATGACACTGTAAAAGAAAGATTTGGCTGTTCCAGTGCCTTTTAATAAAAGAAGGTGAATTTGCAACCAACTCTGGATTAACAGAGATTATTAAAAAATAACATTACCAAGGATCAAAATATTCAACAAGGGACTTCCCTGGTGGCCCAGTGGTTAAGAGTGCACCTGCCAATGCAGGGGACACGGGTTCGATCCCTGGTCCCGGAAGATCCCACATGCCTCAGAGCAACTAAGCCCGAGAGCCACAACTACTGAAGCCCGTGCACCTAGAGCCCATGCTCCGCAACAAGAGAAGCCACCACAATGAAAAGCCCATGTACTGCGACAAGGAGTAGCCCCCGCTCGTCGCAACTAGAGAAAGCCCGCACGCAGCAACAAACACCCAACGCAGCCAAAATTAAATAAATTTGTTTGTAGAAAATTCAACAGGTTGGCCTTCACTGCCTATCCGAGCTGCCCCCTTGTGCCTATTTCTTATTAGTGCATTTTGTTAGAACAGCTGACCCGGGATGGGGGTGAAAGTGGGATTCTTCCTTTGCCTTCAGGGCCTCCTCTCCCCACACATCAACCCTCCTCCTCCCATTTCTCCATCTACAGTCCAAATTACAGAATCATTTCATGGACAACTTGGATTTTTGTGTGAACATGAATTCCCCCCTCAGTTTTTAGCCATCATTCAACAAATTGTGGAGGAACTAGGAAGTGCTGAATTCAGGGGTTGAGGGCAAATGTGGTCTCTGACTTCACAGAGCTTGCAGTCAGTCTAACAGGGAAAGCATGTACAGAACAAGTGGTCACTGGCAAGATTGCTGTTCTGAGAAGAAAAGGACAAAGGGTGAGGGGAGCAGTTATTAGGGGGCCCATCTACATTCATCCAAACTAGTAAACCTGCAGGCGGACTCTCAACCACTGCGCCACCAGGGAAGCCCGTCAACCTTATATTTTTAAAAAATGAATTCTTAGACACAGCTTTGTGAAGAATTCTTTTTTCATTGAGGCATGGGCATAAGGATGAGTGCTACCCAGCACACAAAGTCACACCACGACCTTTCTCTCTTCTTTTAATATTCAGGTTTTAGTTTTGATCCTGATCATCACACAGTTTCAGGTAAACATGTTGTAGTTTCTCCCTAAGATTTACCTTCAGCAAATGCCCAGTGTGACTTTGGTAAGCACAGCTTTCTGTAGAACAGCTGAGGACTCTATGTCCATGCTCAATAATTGTCACCTACTGTCGGGTGGCTTTTTGGTCATCAATTTCCTCATTCCACAAAATCTTAGTGCCTGCATTGTGCCAGATATTGTACTAGGGTCTGAGCCTGAGGGCAAAAACAAACGAAACAAAACAAAAAAACCAAGGAAACCCCTAATCTGTGCACTCAAAGAGCTCAAAGTCCTTTGCGAAAGAAGCAAACCAATCATTCCAATTTTGCAGGGTCTGCTTTTGAAGACTATTTTATGACAAGGAAAGTACACACAATATACTATTGAGAGTGAATGCATGGCAGGTAGGATGACTTTGGCTATAAGTAACAGAAACACAACTAAAAGTGACTTAAACAAGACAGCCACTTGTTATCTCACAAAGCAGGAAGTCCAGAGATGTCATTCTGGAACCTGTGAATTTGGTGGCTCATCAAGGAGGGAGGTGCCCTTCCTTCCTCCATTCTGCCATTCGCAGTGCTGACATTGTCTCCCTGATGACCTGAAGATGCAGAGTGCCCCCGTCAGAGTGCCCCTCCCATGCTTCCATTTTACAAGCCTCCACCCATCTGCAGCTGTCTTCTCTGGTCCCATCACCCAGGCCTTAAGGCAATCGTTGGCCCAGCAACAGGAGACTTGAGAGTGGCTCCAGCCAGCCCCCTTCAAGCACATAGCTTTGAAAAAACGTGAACACAAAAGCAATGAAAATGGGGAGAAATGGCTGTCTTTAGAAAACCTGTAGTATCAACCACATCTCATCTGTATCACCTCCACAAACAGGCAGACGGTATGCACCAAAGTGTTATCAGTCGTATTGCTGGGAAGTAATAGTATGGGAATTTTTCATTTTCTTCTCTTTACTTTTCTATTTCTAAATTTCCAGAAGTGAGTGTACAGTCTTTTTATAATCAGAAGTAAAATCTATTTTAAAAGTCAAGTAAAAAAAAAAAAAGTCAAGTAAAGAAATAAGCAATACTTCAGGACAACTGTTAAGGAAACAGTCTAACAGGAAGAATGGAGTAGGAACACAAGTAGCATCTGATATATTTCTTATCTAAAAGGAATTCAATTGTTTGTAACAACTAGAAGGTTCTGCACTCAACTCCAATGTGTGGGGCTTGGGGATTTCCCTACACCAACAAGCAACTCTCAGATACCAGCTGGGTGTCCTATAATTCAACTCAACTCTACTGGGAGATAGCATCATATCCCACAGATGAAGGGCTCAGTCCTACAAGATTGCCCCCAACCTCCCCCCATTTCAGACGCTAGTCACAACCCAGGTGGTCAACCTCCTCTTTGGGTTAGATTAATTTGCTAGAATGGCTCACAGAACTCAGAGAAACATTTTACTTACCAGGTCACCAGTTTATTATAAAAGGATGTAACTCAGAAACAAGCCAGATGGAAGAGACGCATAGGGCAAGGTATGTGGGAAAAGGGCACAGAGCATCCATGTCTCTCCAGATGCACCACTCTGTCAGCATCTCCACATGTTCACCAACTCGGAAGCTCTGCGAATCCCATCCTTTTGGGTTTTTTGGAGGCTTCATTACATAAGCATAATCGATGAAGTCATTAGCCACCGGTGACATATTCAACCTCCAGACCCTCTCCCCTCCGAGAAAGTGTCACCCCTCTAATCACATGGTTGGTTCTCGTGGCAACCAGCCCCCATCCTTAGGTGAGGCCCAAAAGTCACCTCATTGTCATAACAAAAGACACCTTTATTGTTCTCATCACTTACGAAATTCCAAGTGTTTCAGGCTAAGTGCCAGAAATGGGGACGAAGACCAGATATATATTTCTCACAAATCACAATATCACAACAACAAAGGCATGTATTTATAACATATATAGGCTAAATTTTTTCTAGTACTGAAAATTAGTATCAATTGTGCTAATTATGGCAACTGGACAATAATTGTGCAGGAACCCAAAGAGAGCAGAGGATGTATAGAACGCCCATCTATGGCGAGAAGAAATAGGCACTGGCTTTTCATGGAGGATCGTAAAGTACTGACCTTCATATTCTTAAAAAAAAATTGAAAAGTCAGCATCCAAACAGAAATGCCCTTCTTCTATGTATAACTTCCCAAACGTCAATAGAAATGCAAGTATACTTTAATTCTAAATAATGACAATCCTGATTTGGAGAACAGTTGAAACACTAAATGGATCTGCAGCACACCGAGTCCTGTGTAGGACCTAACAGAATGGGTACACAGGGTCATTCCTGAAACAATTTCTTTAGGTCCTTTTCCATTCACATTTATCTTTGTCAGAGGATCTGAGTGTCTGAGAAAGATGAAGATAGAGGCATTGTTTATTTGATAATGTGTTTCCTTGAGTCCTTGATTTGTGGTCCTTTAAAGATGGGGTTAGAGGTGGTAGGTGGAATACACTCAGTTCCTGGAGCGTGAGCTCCAGTCCACTGGGCAGCGTTCTCTGAAATCACGTAGACACCTTAATTTATCATGAAGGAGTATTGACCAAACGAAGTAGGCTGCTTCATCTCCCTAATCCATTCAGTTAACTTCCTTGAAGGTATATCTTCTGAACCTGTGAGAATCCCTCACACTTGTATAACACTTGAAAATTTCCGAGGGCACTCACCTAGTCTGCACACCTAGTCTGCACAATCCCTTGTAAGATAGTTGTCCCACCTATTGTACCAATGAGAAAAAATACGTTTTAGAAAGAAAAAAACAATTTTCTCAAGGTCACATGGCTCTGAGTGGCAGAACCTATTTTTCTTAACTGAGGTTTTCTTGTTCATCCAAGTTCAGGGTTTGTTCCTTCATTAACACAGTCTTGATACACAGACTTAGGGAACCAGTCCACAAAGAAGCACTAGGTACTTGGACTGTGTGGAGGAGGGTTATATTTCAGAAGTTCACATAGACTTCCTTCTTCCTTTCTTACTTTTTTTTTCCTTTCTCTTCTCTTTTCTCTTCCTCTCCCTTCCTCCTTGTTTGTCCCTCATTGTTTAACGCCTAACTCAGAGCTGCAGTGTTTGGGATAAAAACAAATACATTAAGCTAAGTTCTCTTTTCCACCCACACCCTATTATTGCCTCATCCAACTTTTGGTTCAATTACAACCAACATATGGGAGACTTGGACACCACATTCTAAAGGCCAAAACCATTCTCTGACACACAGGAGACTGTGGCATCGTTTGAAAAATTAAATACATTAAAATTATATTGTTGGCTCCTTAAAATAGCTCTCATTATTTATAAAACATTATCCCCTTTGGTTTCTCATATTTTTAGCTTTGTAAGTATCCAGTGGACCAAAAGACACTTACTCACTTATCCTGACTTTCCCATATCACATTTCAAAAGCTAAATTGTTAGTTACCCTATTGCAAGACTTTCCTCCCTGGACAAAGCATGGGAGAGAATTATGTTGAGGAGCTTCAGCTATGATAGGCATCTTTGTACAACGGTTGACAGCATACATTCCTCTTGGCTGATATAACTAGCTCTGTGTGTTATTGCAATGCCTGTTCCTTGACCCTGAATTAACAGTACTCCAGACATAATCTATTTCTTGAGCAGTGTTTTTGAATGGACTCAGTCTGGAGAAATGACCTTGAAAGATTATCTTGGGATGTCCAGTTTGTTTACAACGCATGGGTCCACCACTCAAAGGTGTTAAGTGAGCAGAGAAAGACAAACTCAGCAATTCCCACCTTCTTTCCCTTCCTTCCTGCACCAAGTCAAGGTCAGGCAGGGTATACATAACAGTCTAATAATAATAGGACAAGTTTTGCTTGTTCTCCACATTGGTGAAATACAAAGAATTGAATTTCTATAAAACCCTACTGGACTGGATTGAGTTCCCACCAGGCATTCTCTAGGTCATGACTGGGAGGATGGATAAGTAAGGCATCGTGGAGTTCTAGGTTGCTCTAGAAGTAATGGATTAGACATAGACATAATATAATGGATGGGCCTTGAAGAAATAATACAGAGTGCAAAAAAGAAATAGGCATAGAAAACAACAATCCATAATCCACGTCTGGCAAGAAGGCATACAACAAAGAAGTACATCTTAAAACCCCTGAGGAAGGTGGTCTGTGGTGGGAGGAGTGATGGGGAGGGAGATGGAGAGAAAACGTGCTCAATCAATGCACTGGTCACCCACTGGAGAGAGGGCCTGGCACAGACCCACGATGGTAAGCCAAGAACTGAAGAGTACGACTAACTTCAACTCAGCAACTGAGGTCCAACTAGGAAAAGAAGAGGACAAAAGAAAGAAAAAATTTTTTTACATTATGGTCTTCCATGACAATTAAAAACATAGATGATTTCAATTTCTACTGCTATAGGCTAGTGCTGCAATGTTTTCTTTTTTTTCTTGCCACGCCGTGTGGTTTGTGGGATCTTAGTTCCCCGACGACCAGGGATCGAACCCGGGCCCTCGGCAGGGAGAGCTTGGAGTCCTAACCACTGGACCGCCAGGGAGGTCCCCTGTAATGTTTTCTTTAGAGTCCAGGGCGTATCCCTGGAATTTCCTTTTGTTTCCATCCAACAAAAACACTCCCATTTAAAAATAGGAGGGTGAGTGTTCAGTTCCAGTCACAGTGGAGTAGGATACTCAATCTCAAACTTTTTAAGTGACCAGTACTTTAAAGGGACAGAGTAGTAAGCCTGGAAGAGCCTATCCAAAGCAGACATCTCCTGATCCAGATTTAAAACCCAAGTAGATTTTGCACTCCTAATCAAATAGGTCCTCATCTGAACATTAAAATGCTCAATACTACCAATTTCTTAAATTATTTAACTCTCTCTCCTGCTCCACTAACGGTCCCCTCCCCAGAACTCTGAGTAAAACTGACAGACTAGAAAAGTGATCGCATCCATGCTGTGGTTTCCAGTAGCTCTGACGTAACCCACTTGAGCCACAGAGATGAGGGGAGAAAGAGCTCTGACCTGACTCAGGTTTGGTTCAGCCTCTGAGCAGCCGGGCACCACTGGCCCCACCATTCCACCTGGCTGAAGCTTAGGTTGTCATCTATAAAGTGGTAGGGTTGGTTTGATCTGGATGGGGTTGGGAAGGGATGGGACGTTATTGACAAAGCTCTGATAGTCTATACATTTTCCATCGGCTCATAATCTTTCCCTGCTTAGGTGGGGAGAATACTATGATTTATGTCCCCCTTCACTGTTCAGTCCTTCTTACATCGATTGCATGGAATTCATTGGGCACATGTAACCAGATCCAGAGGCTTCCTTGAGAAAATGCCGGGTTCATTTTTATGCCAAAACATAAATGAAGATCCCATGTAAGGTAAGTTTATTATTTAAAATAAAAAGTAAATAAATCAATGAGCAAATTGCCAATGAAAGCCCTTAATTACGCTTACAGTGGTCCCACACTTTCATGGTGTATCCTTGCTGAGAGAAAAGATGTCAGTACATATGTGTAGGGTGTCATGATAAGCATAGTCACCACATTAATGAGCTCAGGTTCAGTGGTACGCTGATCAACACCCAGGCTTCCTGGATAGGAGATGGACTAGCTGAAGATGGTTTTAAAATCCTACCTTACGGGCTTCCCTGGTGGCACAGTGGTTGAGAATCCGCCTGCCGATGCAGGGGACACGGGTTCGTGCCCCGGTCCGGGAAGATCCCACAGGCCGCGGAGCAGCTGGGCCCGTGAGCCATGGCCGCTGAGCCTGCGCATCCGGAGCTTGTCGCTCCGCAACGGGAGAGGCCACAACAGTGAGAGGCCTGCGTACCGCAAAAAAAAAAAAAAAAAAAAAATCCTACCTTACTTACTGCCTTTAAGATAAAATTCAAAAGTCTTTGCTGGCTTTCCATGATCAGGCCCCCAAACCTCCATTCTTGCCTCATCTGCTGCTACCTCTTCACAAACCGAAGGAAAACAGGCCTGCCACTGCCAGGACTCCAAATGCCTAGGACTCACTCTGTGTCTTCAGGATGGACTCCCCAGCCCTCCCCTCTCTGCCCATCAAACTCCTATTGTTAAGGGTCATCTCAAAGCCATTCTGCCTCCTTCCTTTGTGCTTCCAAAATACATTATTTAATCCATCCTTCTGCTTTGTAGCATAGTCCTGGGTTTTGTGCTTGTCTTCCTCCTGGAAGATGAAGTCTCCAAAACCAGGGGTTGGGGGGATTCATACCATAGTCCCTCCAGTGCTTTCGCACAGAGTAGGAAAGCAGCAAATATTTGTTCATTCACTCAACAAATATTTATTGAATGCATTCTGTGGGCCGGACACTGTTCTAGATGCTGAGACTATAGCGGAAAAAGTTTCTATTCTCATGGAAATAGAAACAGCCTAGCCAGGCAGGGGACAGACAATAAATAAATGCTTATGTGTTGGATCAACATGTATGCGTACTCATACATACTTTTTTCTGACTGTCGGATGGTGAGTGATAAATGTAAATGAAGAAAATAGAGCAGGGTGGGTGAAAAAACAAGTCACATGGAGTAGCGGTGAGGGGCTGAAATAGGCTTGAATGACGTGGAGGAGTGAGCCTTGTAGATAGATAATCTGGGAGAAGGACAGTCCAGAGGGAACAGTAAGTGTAAAGGCCCTGAGGTAGAGACCTGCTTGGTGATTCTTGAATAAATGTATAAAATTTTGTTATTAACACATTCTGTCAGCAGTCTGGTCATGTAAAAGTGCCTCTTTTCTCTTCGTTGAAAGTGGGACAGAAATTCCTGCCTGCCTTGTAAATGTTATATTAAAGCCATGAATCTAAAGCTATGTAATTCAGTTTATACTTGGAAAATCTTAGACCAGTTTCTTGTGTATCTTTACCTCTCAGTGCACAACTTCCTTTAGCATTACAATAAAAAAAAAAACTGAGGTTTTTTAAAAATTTATTTAATTTATTTATTTTTGGCTGCGTTGGGTCTTCGTTGCTGTGTGCAGCCTTTCTCTAGTTGCCGCGAGCGGGGGCTACTCTTTGTTGCGGTGCGAGGGCTTCTCATTGCGGGGGCCTCTCTTGTTGTAGAGCACAGGCTCTAGGTGCACGGGCTTCAGTAGTTGCAGCACGTGGGCTCAGTAGTTGTGGCTCACGGACTCTAGAGCGGAGGCTCAGTAGTTGTGGTGCATGGACTTAGTTGCTCTGTGGCATGTGGGATCTTCCTGGACCAGGGCTCGAACCTGTGTCCCCTGCATTGGCAGGTGGATTCTTAACTGCTGCACCACCAGGGGAGCCCCCCAAAAAGTGAGTTATTTTTGAATCTCCAGAAAGAAACCCAAAAATCTGATTCCCTGTTGTTCCTTTCATGCCCTTGTCCGTGAAAGCCTGGGTACCAAATAGCATTCCATCCTTCTTTGAAGAGAGCTGAGAGACAAACAGAAATGATAGACTGGAAATCCAGATAAGCAGTGACAGGCTGTTCATTTTCCTTCACAGTCTGTGTGGCTTGGGCCCAAGAATTCCTTCCACAGCTCTGTGCTCTAATGTATGTGGCTGTTAATTTTGAAAGGAAATAGTCAGAGTGTCACTTCTTTGAAAACAAGATAGGAACAAAAATATTTTCATTTTAGGCTATTTTTCACACACTAAAAGTAGCAAGTTGAGTAAGAAATTTCACATCTATTGATTTCCCATCATGAGTCAATCCTCAGTGTGCTGAGTTCGAGGAACCAAAAATATGCTGGTCAACTCAGATGTGTGTTGCACTTTTGTTGTGTGCGGGGCATCGTGGTTGGTACAAAGAAGTATTAGACGTGGCCTCTCATCTCAAGGGTTGTGATCCCACTGGCAAGGATATGATCACAAGAATATTAAAAAGTGATAGTGGGCACTACGCAATCAAGAATCAAATGAGGAGCTTTTCTGGTGGCGCAGTGGTTAAGGATCCGCCGGCCAATGCAGGGGACACGGGTTCGATCTGTGGTCCGGGAAGATCCCACACGCCGCAGAGCAACTAAGCCCGTGCTCCACAGCTACTGAGCCTGCACTGTAGAGCCCGCGAGACACAACTACTGAGCCCACGTGCCAGAACTACTGAAGCCCGCGCACTTAGAGACCGTGCTCCGCAACAAGAGAAGCCACCACAGTGAGAAGCATGCACACCTCAACGAAGAGTAGCCCCTGTTGCACGCAACTAGCGAAAGCCCACACGCAGCAATGAAGACCCAACGCAGGCAAAAATAAAGAAATAAAATAAATAAATTTAAAAAAAAAGAATCAAATGAATGAGGACTTCTGCTTCCAGCTAAGAGGGGACCAGAGTTCCCCTTCCATCTGGAACAACAGCAGCAAAACATCAAAGACGCTGGTTTTTAAGACACTGGCTATCGGACAACAAAGGACTGTGATCCCTGAGAGATGGGAAACTTACCCTATGATTGTTGCAGTGTCCTGCTTTGAAAGAGTTTCTAGAGCACAGTGCAAGGAGGAGGTATTACTTTCCTAGCACTGCCTTAGCGAAGTATCCAAAACAGGTGGCTTCGCTGACAGAAACGTATGGGTCACAGTTCTAAAGGCTAGAAGTCTGAAGTCGTGTGGGCAGGGTTGGTTCCTCCTGAGGGTCATGAGGGGCATTCAAGATGGCTCCCTCACATGGCGGGAGGCTCAGCTAGGGCTGGCTGCTGGGGTGCCTTCAGATAGATGGTCTGGGCTTCTCACGGCATGGCAGCTGGGTTCTGAGACGGAGCATCTCAAGGACAAACAAGTCAAGAAACCCAGGTGGAAACAGCAAGGCTTCTTGATCTAGCTTCAGAAGTCCTGTAGTTTCTGCAGCAGCGTACTTCTGTTCGAAGCAGGTCAGAGGCCCAGGCCAGATTCAAAGGGAGGGAAAACAGACCCCACCTCTTCCTGGGAGGAGTGCTAAGGAACGCTTCATCATCTTTGATTACTATACCCTCCGTTCCCTGACACTCTCCAATGTACATTTACATTTACTCATACATAGGGTTACAGGGTGAATAGGGACAGGAACCACACACATCTTATGTCATGCCCCATTCTCTTGGCTTCTCAAATTTTTAAATAAAGCACTTCTGAATGAGTTGTTCAATGTTTAGTAGATAAAATACTCACAAGGTGGGCATAGCGCAGATATCCCCATTTTGCAGCTTACAGACCAAAACAGCAAGTTGACTCCTTATATGTATTTTAGAGGAGAAATTTAGCTCACTCTTGGCAATACCATTTTAGAAGTTTATGTCATTGGAGCCTCTGGAATTTACATGAACGATCCCAAATGAAAGGCAATTAGTTTTATGCTTGTAGAAGTCACATTTAGAAGGCTTTTTCTAGAATTTCAGCCACTGAGAGAACAGAATATCCTGTTGGTGGTTAGATTGGCAGACATGTTAACAGTTTAAGCGTGGAGTCGATCCAAACTACCCCATTTAGATCTCAAAAGCAAGGCTTCCATACCATTCTGAGAAATAATCTTAATGGGAAGAAAATCAGTCCATGATTTAAAAAGTAAATTGTATCCCAAATTTTAAAGAGCAAAGAACTCTATGTACGGGGAGGCATCCCTATCCTTCAACTCTTAGCGAGATCCCACTTTTAGATAAGGTGGTCCATCACCAGGAAATATGGCCCCATTAACCTCCTGAGGGCTGAACTTGGTACTTGAGCAAGAAGCCTTTTGCTTCAATGCAGTTGGCTTGATCTGCCCAGCATGGTGGTGTACTGTACCAGGGATGCAGAAGCTGAATTCATTTTAAAATCACAGCCCTTTAGAGAGAATTAGGCCATGATGCACTAGTGCCAGGCACTTAAGATGTTTCCTCTTTTCATTAAATTTTTTTCTTCTTAAATATTGAATGCTTAGAAATTTTTATTTAAACGTATCAGACAAAAATGCAACGGCTGATGTGGCAGGACTTTTTCATTGCATTATATGACGTCTTGGTACTATTTAAAAATTTATCCTATGAATCCAGAGTGGTCTAGTGGACAGAGCACAAGAGTCATCACCTCAATTTTGACATCATCTTCTCAGCCTTGGGCAAGTCACTCATCTCCTGTCTGTGTTTCAGTATCTATAAAACAAGCATCATAATTTACTGAGCCTCACCAGAATACAATGGAGTATAACTAATTAGTGTTTACAGTCTGGTTTGATGAAAGGCGTTAAATGCTATTGTTGTATTTTTATGTAAATGATTGTTAACTTTGACATCAGAAACAATTGGCTTGTGACAGCAAAGGTTTCTGGTGAAATCAGATCTTACAAGAGGCACACAGGACACTTCTTGCCAGTAGAGTTCCTTCTTCAAAATAATTAAATATACTGTGATCAATGTAAAGTCAAAGAGGCATCCCTGGGGCTTCCCTGGTGGCGCACTGGTTGAGAGTCCGCCTGCCGATGCAGGGGACATGGGTTCGTGCCCCGGTCTGGGAAGATCCCACATGCCGCGGAGTGGCTGGGCCCGTGAGCCATGGCCACTGAGCCTGCACGTCCGGAGCCTGTGCTCCGCAAAGGGAGAGGTCACAACAGTGAGAGGCCCGGGTACCGCAAAAAAAAAAAAAAAAAAGGCATCCCTGCATAATAAGACATAGGATGAGATTAATTATATGTCCAGATGTTTGGGGACTGACACGTAAAATACAGTCATGGGTAATGAAGGGGCAGTGGTTTGGGCTGGCAGCACAGAGGAAGAAGAACAGCCCACAAAAGTCCTTCTCGGATGTGGACTGGTATCTACTCCCAGACTCCTTCCAGGAATGCTACAGTTATCAGCAGGATCATTTTCATGCCTTTCTTCAGGTCCATTCTGTCACAACTTTATCATTTTGCACTAAGGACCGACAACCCATGTCCAACTGGCATATAACAAATGAAGGAATGGGGTGAAACCTAAAGAATTGGAAACCACAGGTCACAAAATCCTACCTAGTTGCCAATATGTGGTGAGAACAACTTACTCAACCATCACTACTCTCACTTAGAAAATTAGTGAGGCAAAACAGATGAGAAAGCAAACAGGCAGGGTGACTTTTAATCACTTTGAAAGAAGCTTACGGTGGGACATTAAAAGCAAATGTGGGGACTTCCCTGGTGGCGCAGTGGTTAAGAATCCGCCTGCCAATGCAGGAGACACAGGTTCAATCCCTGGTCCAGGAAGATCCCACATGCCACGGAGCACCTAAGCCCGTGCACCACAACTACTGAGCCTGTGCTCTAGAGCCTGCAAGCCACAACAACTGAGCCTGCATGCTACAACTACTGAAGCCCGTGCGCCTAGAGCCTGTGCTCTGCAACAAGGGAAGCCACCGCAATGAGAAGCCTGCACACTGCAATGAAAACCAAATAAATAAATTTATTAAAAAAGCAAATGTGTGGGCTTCCCTGGTGGCACAGGGGTTGAGAGTCCACCTGCTGATGCAGGGAACACGGGTTCGTGCCCCGGTCCAGGAAGATCCCACATGCCGCGGAGTGGCTGGGCCCGTGAACCATGGCTGCTGAGCCTGTGCGTCCGGAGCCTGTGCTCCGCAACGGGAGAGGCCACAACAGTGAGAGGCCCACGTACCGCAAAAAAAACACAAAAAACAAATGTGTACATTTTTAGTCTATTTACGAGGGTGTGTGGTGAATATGGTTGACAATTCAATTGAGCAACTGAGAAACTTTAAGGATTTGACGTTTTCGGAGAGTATTTGTAAGTAACATGACTGTCCAATATGGGAAATTACCGGCACTGCACAGACTTAAAAGCCACCTGTGGAAAGGAAAAGAAGCATAAACGCATCAGCTGGCATGTGATAAATGACTGAAATTTGGGGGAAGTATCACAGAAGGAAGGACCTAGGCAAAAAAGAAAGCATATTTATAGTTTGAAAGAAATAGAAAAGAGAAAGAATTATATATGCTTAATACTCTAGCATTTGTTTATTCACTCATGCAACAAATTTTTTTGGTACACATCATATGATGGGTCATCCTTGCCCTCATAGCTCAGCCTAAAGGAAAGATGGATGTGAGAACAAGCAACTATATCTTGCATGCTATAACAGAGGTGTGACGCTCATTAGGAAAGTGGCTAGGGCTTCCCTGGTGGTGCAGTGGTTGAGAGTCCGCCTGCCGATGCAGGGCACGCGGGTTCATGCCCCGGTCCGGGAGGATCCCACATGCTGCCGGGCGGCTGGGCCCATGAGCCATGGCCGCTGAGCCTGTGCATCCGGAGCCTGTGCTCCACAATGGGAGAGGCCACAACGGTGAGAGGCCCACGTACCGCAAAAAAAAAAAAAAAGAAAGTGGCTAGATCTGTCCAGATGGGGACAGGAAGCATTCCCACTTAATATTATATTTGATCTGCATCTTGATAGATGAATTTAGATGATTACTGGACTCAAGAAATAGGCCTTTCAAGGAAAATGAATAGCACAAGCAAAGCACTGTATATTTGAGCTATTGCCACATGAACATCACGGACAAGCCTTCCCAAAGCTTAGTGGCTTAAAACAGAACCATCTCATAAGTCTACATGTCAGTGAGGCCATTCTGCTGATCTGAGTGTGGCTTGGCTGATTTTGGCTCGGCTGGCTCACTGGTCTAAGGTCAACTGGCAGGTTGACTGAGGGCTGGATGGCAGAAGCAGCCTTGGCTGGGATGACTCAGCATCACACCACTTGGGCTGTCATCATCCACCAGGCTAGTCCGGGCTTGTGCTAATGGCAGAGACAGAGCCAAGAGGCAGCAGAAGTGCACAGGCAGCTCTATAGGCCTGGGCTCAGAGCTGGCACACAGTGATTTCAGATATATTCCACTGGCCAAAGCAAGTCACAAGGCCAGCCCAGATTCAAAGAGTGGGGAAATAGCCCCCATCTCTTGATGAGAAGAACTACAAAGTCACGTTGTGAGCAGAAAGTGTTAAAAAGTGTAATCAATCTACCACAGTTACTAAGATGTAAAAGGATGTGATATACTCAGGAGAAAGCCAGGGTTTAGGTATGGCTTGAGCATGAAGTTCAAGTAGAGAATGAGATGAACCAAAGCTGAAGTTGTAAGCTGGAGCTAGATCCTAAAAGGGCTTAATTCAGAACTAAACCACATTTAGAAGTTTGGATTTTTTTATTTTTAAGGCAACTAGAAAGTTATCGTGCAATTGACATGATTACATCTGTATTTTAGAAGAAATATAATACACAATTTTCTAGAGGAAAGAAAGACAGGAGTTGGAAAGACCAGTTAAGAAGCTAACGTGGGGGATTTCCCTGGTGGCGCAGTGGTTAAGAGTCTGCCTTCCAATGCAGGGGACACAGGTTTGATCCATGGTCCGGGAAGATCCCACATGCTGCAGAGCAACAAAACCCGTGCACCACAACTACTGAGCCTGTAAACCACAACTACTGAGCCCACATGCTACAACTACTAAAGCCCACGCACCTAGAGCCTCTGCTCCGCAACAAGAGAAGCCACCGCAATGAGAAGCCCATGCACCGCAATGAAGACCCAACACAACCAAAAATAAATAAATTTTTTTAAAAGAAGAAGAAGCTACTGTGGGATCACCCTGTGACATCTGCAAGCCTTACAATTCAGAGGCAGGCAGAGTTTCCAGTTACAGGTGAATGGAGCACAAATCCCACGCTCCTCACGTTCCCACGGGAGGGAAGAACTTCCCTCCACCCTATGACTGGTGCTTCCCAGTGGCAGAGAAACGTCCTTGAGTCTCCTCACAGACTGTATATTGGTTGCAAAGGGAAAAATAGTACTCATATGGTGGAGAAATCAGACAACCCCTTGATGGAGTGGGGTGATCACAATCAACACCACCAGGGAGGGGTAGACGAACTGGGTGCCTCCAGGAGGGACACCCTGAGCCAGTTACCATGTCACCTAGGTAATACTGAATTCCCTCCTGACCACGACGAAATGGCAGTGAGCACGAAATGAAGACAGCTTGTCTTAGTTTCTAAAGGTGGGTGAAATCTATTCTGCAAAACTGTCAATGTTACACCAGACAAAGGAAGGCTATGAAAGGTGTTCAGGTTAAGGAAGACAACAGAGACCCAATAACTAGATGGAAAACGTGGCACTAGACTGCACCCCACCCTGGAGGAAAGAATCGAGGACATTATTGTTGGGTTAACTGTGGACATTGAAATACAGACAGTACCTTAAATAGAAGTACCTAATCCATGCTAACTTGACCAAAGTTGATCAATACTCTGGTTCTGTAAGAGAATATTCTCATTCCTAGCAAATATGCACTGGAGTATTCTAGGGTAAAGGGCCACAATGTAGGCATTGTGTTTCAGAAAAAGAATTTTAAACATCTTAATAGCAAGTGAATCTCAGTGAAATGTGCTGTCCTCATTTTTATAACTTTTCTGTAAATTTGGAATTATTGTCAAATAAAAAGTTTAAACAACAACACAAAAGAAGCTACTGTGGTAATTTGGGTGAGAATTGACTAGGGTTTAATACAAGGGAAGGAGGAATGAAGAAGAAAATGGGGGGACAAATTTGGAAAAATGTTGGGGACAGAATTGACAGATTAAATGTGTGGTAGGAACTACTTGTTATCTCTCCTCTTTTCCCACAATAATAAACCTCCTAATTTTTGTGAGCCCATGTCAACTCAGAATAAAGACCACATTTCCCAGCTTCCCTTGCAGCTAAAGGAGACCATGTGAATATATTCTAGTCAGTGAGATGTAAACAGGTGTGTCATGGCAATCCCCTGGCAGTCCAGTGGTTAGGACTCCAAACTTTCACTGTTGAGGGCCAGGGTTCAATCCCTGGTCAGGCAACTAAGATCCTGCAAGCCGTTTGACATGGCCAAAAAAAATTAAAAGCAAACAAACAAACAAAAAAACACGTGTGTCATATAGCAGTTTCCTGGAACCTTTACTAAAAGACACTTGAGGCTTGCCCTTTACCTACTTTTTTTTTCCTTCCCTTATGTTATTGCCTGGAATGCAAATATCCATTTTAGATAAGGGATGAGGGCTGCACCTGGGAATGGCAGGAATAGTGAGCTAGAAGGAACCTAAGTATCTAAAGAGTTAATTGGATGAAGCCACCAAACTATCCCTGGGCTGCCTGCCCACTTTCTGACTTTTAAATGAAAAACAAATAAGCCACTATCACATTTAGGCTTCTATATATTATTTAGAGTCTCTGTTATTCACAGCTGAGCCTAATATGAACTGATACAGATGTGGAAAGGAGAATTTAAGGTTTGAATTGTGAGGTTATTAGGCCAGGAGGAGGGAAGTTCATGAGTTCTATCATGCAGCTGATAAGTTTATAATGCCTAAGGAAGAAACGATAAAGGTCTTTATCTCTGGGAAGAGGAATTGTGTGATGAGAACCTGAAAAGATTTATCTGATGCTAAAAACATTTTGGTATCTTTGATATGTATTTTGTAGCATTTGCTTGTTTTACCTAAGCATAAATAAATATCAAGTGTCACAGACACTTCCAAAAAATAAGAAAACGCTTCCCAGCTCATTCTATGAAGCCAGTATTACTCTGATACCAAACCTAGATAAAGACATCAGAAGAAAACTACATCCATATTCCTAATAAATATAAATGCAAAACTCCACAACAAAATGGTAGCAAAACGAATCCAGAAACATATAGAACCACAATAAAGTGGGATTTAACCCAAGAACACAAGCTTGGTGTAACATATGAAAGTCAATTGTGTAATACACCATATTAATGGAATAAATGACAAAAGTCACATGATCATCTCAACCAGCACAGACAAATCATTTGACAAAATTCAACACCATTTCATGATAAAAACACTAAACAACTTCTTCAACTTGATACATAAAATTTTTATGGCTACATCCATAAAAGGCCACAGTTTAACAATATACTTATTGGTGAAAGACCAGATGTTTTCTGCCTAAAATCAGTAACAAAACAAGAATGTCTGCCCTCACCACTTCTATTTAACATTATACTGGAGGTTCTAGCAAGGGCAGTTAGACAAGAAAATAAATTTAAAACATCTGGACTGCAAAGGAAGAAGTAAAATGCTCTCTATTCTCAGATGACATGATCGTTTATATAGAAAATACTAAGGAACTCACCAAGAACTATCAAAATAAATGAGTTCTGCAAGGTTGCAAGATACAAAATCAATATACAGAAATCAATTGTATGCACTAACGATGAACAATCTGAAAATGAAAGTAGGAAAAAGAATTCATTTACAATAGCCTCAAAAAGAATAAAATATCTAGAAATAAATTTAACATATGAAGCATAAGACTTGTACACTGAAACAAGTCTGCACAACAAAATTGGAAATTTTCTTTCCAGTGGAAAGATCCCATGTTCATGGATTGCAAGACTTAATTTTGTTAAAATTGCAATTTCCCCCCAATTAATCTGCAGATTCAATGCAATCTCTGTCAAAATCACAGCTGGTTGTGTTGCAGAAATTGACAAGCCCATCCTGAAATTCACGTGAAAATGCAAAGGATCCAGAAGAGGGAAAAAAGAGTAAAGTTGGAATATTCACACTTCTTGATTTTAAAAGTCAGTACAAGGCTCCAGTAATCAAGATAGTTTGTTACTGGCATAAGGATAAGATATAGATCCATGAAATAAAATTAGGAGTCCACAAATAAGCCTTACATTTATGGTCAATTGAATTTCATTGATTGCCAAGACAATTCAATGGGAAGGGATTGTCTTTTCAACAAATGTTGCTGGGACAACTGGATATCCACCTGCAAAAGAATGTTAGGAGAAAATTAAACAAAAGGTATTCTTCCTCATACCATACACAAAATTATATACATGCCATATGCAGGATACCATATATACAAGTTAACTCTTAGACCTAAATGTAAGAAATAAAACAGTAAAAGTTGTAGAAGAAAACACAGAACTAAATTTTTGTGACCTTGGACTTGGCTATGGTTTCTTGTTATGACGCCAAAAGCATAAGAAACAAAGGAAAAAATAGGTAAATTGGATTGGATCAAAATTAAACATGTTTTTGCTTCAAACGAGACTGTCAAGAAAGTGAAAAGACCAAACACACGAAATAGGAGAAAATATAAATCATAATCTGATAAAGTGACTTGTACCCAGAATATATAAAGAACACTTACAATTCAACAGTTAACAGATTAAGAAAACAATAAAAAGATAAAATAAACCAATCAAAAACTGGACAAAGGATTTGAATAGACATTTCTTCAAAGAAGATACACAAATGGCCAATAAGCACGTGAAAAGATGTTCAACATTAGTTATTAAGGAAATGCAATTCAAAGCTATAATGAGATACCACTTCACACCTAATAGAATAGCTATAATCAAAAACACAGGCGATCACAAGTGTTGGTGAGGATGTGGAGATTTTGGAAGTCTCAGATACTGCCAGTGGGAACATAAAACGATGCAGCTGCTTTGGAAAACAGTTTGGCATTTTCTCAAAAAGACATGACATTACCATATGACCTCACAACTTTATATGCCCGAGAGAATTGAAAACACATGTCCACACGAAAACCTGTACACAGATGTTCATACCAGCATTATTCATAACAGAAAACAGTGGACACAATCCAGATGTCTGTCCATCAGCTAATGAATGGATGAACAAAATGCGGATTATCCATACAACAGAATATTATTCCACCATGAAAACAGATGAAATTCTGATACATGCTGTGACATGGACGAAACTTGTAAACATTTTGTTAAGTGAAAGAAGCCACACACAAAAGGCCATATGTTGTTTAATTCCACTTATGTGAAAAGTCCAGAATAGGCAACAAATTCATAGAGACAGAAAGCAAGTTATTGATTGCCAGGAGCTGGAAGGATCAGAGAATGGGGAGTGACTATTAATGGGTACAGTGTCTTGTAATCAGCCATTTCTCCAAGGAGTCCTGGTTTCTTGCACTTGCGAATAGTATTTAGAGGCCAAGATCTCAGTGCTAGGTATGCTAATTACTACTGGGATGGTGTTGCTCCCAGACAGTCTCAATAGAAAGAGGGAACTCATGTATGTACACACACACATAATTTGTACCTATATTTATTTCTGTATCTACCTATGTTGAAAAACTTGAGGTTATACAGGTACCTTCATTCCCAATCCCTCATCTCGGAACTTCCCTGGTGGTGCAGCGGTTAAGAATCCGCCTGCCAGTGGAGGGGACACAGGTTCGAGCCCTGGCTCTGGAAGATCCCACATGCCATGGAGCAACTAAGCCCATGTGCCACAGCTACTGAGCCTGCACTCTAGAGCCCACGAGCCACAACTACTGAAGCCCGCGTGCCACAACTACTGAAGCCCACACGCCTAGAGTCCATGCTCCACAACAAGAGAAGCCACCACAATGAGAAGCCCACGCACAGCAATGAAAAGCAGCCCCTGCTCACCGCAACTAGAGAAAAGCCCGCATGCAGCAACGAAGACCCAACGCAGCCAAAAAAATTAATTAATTTTTTAAAAAGTGTGTAGCCAATCCCTCATCTCAGGGTAGTTTTCTCCCTTCCCATATTTATTACCTCCCTTCTCTGATGGTGAGAATCAACTCCCATTATCCTTAATGCATTTACTTATGTGATCAGTCCCTTATGTGCAATCAATATCCAATCACCACTACTGCCCAACCCTGCATAGATACGCTGCTCTCAGTTTTCAGCACTTCAAGGCAGTCTACCCTTCCCACACGGATATCCTTGTCACCTTGCTCAGGTCCTGACAACCTACACCAGGTCACTCCTCTGCAGAGCTGCCCTCCTGCCCCAACTCCAGGCTCTAGCTTCCATCTCAGGCTTCCTCTCTCTGGATGTGTCCTCCTCAACCCTGCTTGGGTCCCAACAACGTGCGCCAATCTGCCTCTCCCTCTAGATGACCACCTCTACTTCCTGAGAGTGAGGGTGCGAGAGATGGAGATCGTGGCTTGAAGAGAGAAGAATGTTTAAAACAACCATTATGGAGAATAAGAACAGTAGTAAAAACAATAGCAAAGGCTACCTGTTATCTATTAAACCATTCCTATGTGCTGGGCACTTCGATTTAATTTACTCTTTACAACAGCCTTATGAGTTGGATATTAATTATTATCTCCAATTTACAGAAGAAGAACCTGATGCTTAAAAAGGTAAAGCAACTTGGTCAAGGTCAGTCAACTCTCAGAGACAAAATGGAATCCAAACGTAGCTCTACCTGAATTCGAAGCATGAGCTGTTTCATCGCTAAACTCTCTTGCTAGAAATCCCTTACCAGGTACAATAGTTAGGATTAGGTTATACTGCATCTTTAATATTAAAGGTGTCTCTTCTTAAACATAAACCTTGGGGAATTCCCTGGCAGTGCAGTGGTTAGGATTCCATGTTTGCACTGCAGGGGGCATGGGTTTGATCCCTGGTCGGGGAACTAAGATCCCGCAAGCCCCATGCCACAGCCAAAAAAACCTCCAAAAAACAAAAAACGTAAACCTTGGAACTAAGAGGGTCTAATTAAAAGTAGACGGAAGCCCAAGGTGTCCAGTGGTGTTGAGCTCAAGGTAGGTGACGTTGCCACAGTGCTGGACACCCAGGCTTCTTGTGTGTGATTGCTCCCCTGTGCATGGCTTGATTGTCCCAGTCACCCCACGGAAATTGAGCCATCACATCTGCATTATGCCAAAAAGAAGGAGGAAGGAAGACAGCACCCGCAAGCTGCACAGACCACTTCCTCTCACACCCCATTGGCTAGAACATAGTAACATGGCAACTCAGACCTGCAAGGGACACTTGGAAAAGCAGTCTTTATTCTAGAGGGCCGTGTTCACCTAAAAAGTAAGGATTCTGTTTCTACTGAAGAATGGAGAAAGGTTATTGGCAGTACCCTAGCAGCTCCTGCCACATCAGGGAATGAGGAATCCTAAAGAAACTGAGGGCTGAGCTGAAGCCGGAAATGAGAAATGTACAGATGCTCAGAGCCTATCACAGGAATAGGGAAGCAGGGAGGGGCAAGACCCTGTGCCAGGCCTGACATCATCACGAAGAGCCTCAAATTTAGACTTTATGTCTGTAGTCATACACAGGGTCTGTAGTAATCAGGGTTCTCCAGAGAAATAGAGCCAATTTGATGGAGAAAGAAAAAGAGAGAGGGAGAAGGAGATTCTAAGAAATTGGCTCATGTGACTGTGAGGGGCTGGTGGGTAGGCTGGAAATTTCAACAGGAGTTGACATTGCAGTCTTGAGTCCAAAGGCAGTCTGGAGGCAGAATTCCTCCATCTAGTCTTTACATTTAAGGAACTAATTGAATAAGACCCATCCATATTATGGAGGATAATCTGCTTTACTGAAAGTTCACTGATTTAAACGTTAATCACATCTAAAAAATAACTTCCCAGCATCTTGACTAGTGTTTGACCAAACAGCTGAGTACCACAGCCCAGCCAAGTGGACACGACAATGAGCCATCCCAGTGAGGTTACACTGGCAGGATTGAAATACTCACTCAACAGTGTTTGTGCTGCAGTCTTCCAGATCTTGCTACCTAGAGAACCTAGAGTACACTGCGATTTTTAAAAAATTTTATTTACTTATTCATTTATTTATTTTGGCTGTGTTGGGTCTTCGTCGCTGCCCGCAGGCTTTCTCTAGTTGCGGTGAGCGGGGACTATTCTTCATTGCTGTGCGTGGGCTTCTCATTGCTGTGGCTTCCCTTGTTGTAGAGCACGGGCTCTAGGCGCACAGGCTTCAGTAGTTGTGGCACGTGGGTTTGCTAGTTGTGGCTCACAGGCTCTAGAGCACGGGCTCAGTAGTTGTGGCGCACGGGCTTAGTTGCTCCGCGGCATGTGGGATCTTCCCAGACCAGGGATTGAACCTGTGTCCCCTGCATTGGCAGGCGGATTCTTAACCACTGTGCCACCAGGGAAGTCCCACACTGTGATTTTTGTTTCAATTTATCTAGTATATGGATAGCACGATCATAATGCACGATGTGTGTATATATTTGGGGGCGGTGCCAGTGTTTTTTTCTCTTCCAGTTTTATTGAGATATAATTGACATACAGCACTGTGTAAGTGACTTACATACATCATGAAATGATTCCCACAGTAAGTTCAGTGAGCATCCACCATCTCATATAGATACAAAATAAAAAGAAAAAAATGTTTTCCTTGTGATGAGAGCTCAGGATTTACTCTCTTAACGATATGTAACTTACAACGTACAGCAGTGTTCATTATATTAATCATGCTGTACATTACATCCCTAGTACTTGTTTATTGTGTAATTGGAAGGCTGTAAATTTTGACCACCTTCATCCGATTCCTGCATCCCCTTTTCTGTGAGTTTGTTTGTTTTGAAGTATAACTGACCTACAACGCTGTTAGTTCCTAGTGCACAGCATAGTAATTCGATATTTCTCTACATTACAAAATGATCACCACATAATACACTATGTTTTTAACATTAAAAATCTAATTTGTGAAAAAAAAAATCTAATTTGTGGGACTTCCTGGTAGCACAGTTGTTAAGAATCCACCTGCCAATGCAGGTGACACAAGTTTGAGCCCTGGTCCGGGAAGATCCCACATGCCATGGAGCAACTAAGCCCGTGCGCCACAACTACTGAGCCTACGTGCTGCAACTACGGAAGCCCGCACGCCTAGAGCCCGTACTCCGCAACAAGAGAAGCCACTGTAATGAGAAGCACGAGCACCGCAGCGAAGAGTAGCCCCCTGCTCACCTCAACTAGAGAAAGCTCCCCACGCAGCAACGAAGACCCAACGCAGCCATAAATAAATAAATAAATTTTTTAAAAAATCTAATTTGTTAAATACAAACTTTAGGATTTTTAAGGGAACTTAGAAGTCTTCACCTGACTACTAAGCATCAATTAAGAAACAAGAGTCAGGGGCTTCCGTGGTGGCGCAGTGGTTGAGAGTCCGCCTGCCGATGCAGGGGACCATGCCCGGGTCCGGGAAGATCCCACATGCCCCGGAGCGGCTGGGCCCGTGAGCCACGGCCGCTGAGCCTGCGCGTCCGGAGCCTGTGCTCCGCAACGGGAGAGGCCGCAACAGTGAGAGGCCCGCGTACCGCAAGAGTCAGCATATGGATGCTAAAATTGTACCTTTACTGCCGAATACACTTCTGTCGGGGAATGCAGCGTACAGCCACAGATGAATAAGCTTCCTGATGTCTTTTAGGCAAATTTACCTACGCTGTCACTGGCAGCACTTGACCTAGGCCTTCCTCAGTTGGAGTGGGTGGAAGCAACCCCTTTAAGGTGGTGGTTTGAAGGAGCACAGGGAAATGCCTGGAGGACAGAAAAGGAGGAACTGCTTCCAAACCCTCCTAGTTGATAAATGGCCACTTGTTATGTTAATGGAGTTTCTGGACCAGGGAGGGAGTATTTTCCCAAAATGTAAACATTTAAATAGTCCACAATCTTTGGGCTTTTCTGTCTCCTATTCCTATTCCTCTCCGTCTGCTTTCCTCTCCTCCTCCCCTCCCGCCTCGTCCTCCCTTTACCCCTCCCTTTCCTCCCTCTTTCTCCCCCTCCCCCTCTCCGTTAATAAATATATGAGAAGCTTCAAAACACAGAAATGCCTAGGACCTCCTGGCCTAGCTGAATGCCCTCGGCAGCCAGGAAGCAAGAGTGAGCCATGGAAGTGTGGCATCTTCCCAGGGGTAAGTGCTAACCAGGACCAGGTGGTGAGACATCAGAGGAGAGAGGGAATAAAATGACTGACTTTGAAGCCCAGGGAGGGATGAGAGACTGGAAGGGTCCCAGGACCTGCCTTCTCTTTGAGATCAAAGAAGAAAGTTGTAGGTGTGAGCACTGCAGAGAGTGAAGGGGAGGGGAGAACCCAACTTTACTGAGCACCAACTAAGTGTCTTGCTTGGTGCTTTCAGTCCCAGGATTATAACCCACATCACCATGCTGCAAAATTGGACTTTTCTCTTTTGCACATAAAAAATGTGAGGCTCAGAAATATAAAGTCATTCGCCTGAGGCTACACAGCTAGCAAGTGGTAGATCCCATATTTAAACCCTCTTCTCTCTGGTTCCCAAACCCGTGTTTTATTTTTTTGTTTGTTTTTGGGGTTTTTTTGCGGTACGCAGGCCTCTTACTGTCGCGGCCTCTCCCGTCGCAGAGCACAGGCTCCGGACGTGCAGGCCCAGCGGCCACGGCTCACGGGCCCAGCCACTCCGCGGCACGTGGGATCCTCCCGGACCAGGGCACGAACCCGCGCCCCCTGCATCGGCAGGCAGACTCCCAACCACTGCGCCGCAAGGGAAGCCCTGTTTTATTGTTTTATTTGCCCATTATATCAGCTGCCTCCAGGGACATGAGAAAACTAGAAAATAGGAAGTTGCAGAGAAAAGAGGATTATAATGTTTAAGCTTTCAGAGCTGGAGCAGTTTCCAGTGAAGACAAACTCAAGGGTGTGGCCTTGGGGTGGTTTGCTGAAGTGGAGTGGAGGTCAAGGTCAAGCTCTTTGGAGGAGAGAAGGTCACCATGATGGTTCATGTTGAAGGGACTGTGGTGAATCAGCCTAGGAGGCTTGTCCAAGTAGAGACAGAGTAACATGTCAGGTAGAAACCCCAAACGTATGTCGAGGAGGGAATTAGAGTTTGGTAAGCACGGAATGATGGGCACAAACCCCTTACAGCTTGGTGATATGGTAGCCGTGGAAATATTGTAAATGAACACTCCCGAGGTAACCATGGAATTCGGAGATTTTATCCTTTTCGTGTTTTTCTCTGAAAAGGACATGTTTCAGTCTCACAGGACTACAGGCATCTTCATTTACTTCATTGCAGGAGAACTAAACGTGTTCTGCAATGAAGAACTAAACAGTTTTGAAGAATTATTTAAATCATTTTTCCAGCCAAGGTAGCGGGTGCGGGGAGGGGGGGGGGACCCTGTTTCTAAGTTTTTGTAATATAAGAGATTTTTTTAAAGGATGGGTTTTAAGAATGAAGATAATTCCATTCTTAATAGATAGAAACTGAGAGCTTAATCCTTTGTTACTGGAGTAACAAAGTAACCAGTAGTCATGGTTACTGTGTAAGTGTGTGATTTTTAGGCTCTAATGTTAAAAATAATTCATTGTCCCAGGATCTTTATTTAATTGCTTTCGATTGATAGGATGTAAGGGTAACTAGAGAATTAGTACAGCTGATTACTGGGTATGGAGATTATGGGGTTTCTTTCTTCTACCCTCTCCTTCTGTGTACCTTTTGAACAGTTTGCTACTTATTACAATTTCTGTAGACAGGAGACCATGGTGAAGGCAAGGGGGTAATTCTAGCATGCTGGATGGAGTTTAGGGTGCATCTGTGCTCTGCAGTCAGGTGAACCTGGAGTTCAGTCTCAGTTCAGGGCCTCTCCTTTACCAGCTGGAAGGCCTTGGGCAATATGCTTTAGTTTTCATCTTCAAGTACATTTGCTGAAAGAAGATAAAATAAGCCTTTAAAGACATGTAGAGGAGGTTGCAAGATAATTTAGTTTTTCAAAATATTTTGATATACTTTAATCAGAACGATTGATCTTTATATTCCCCTTAGTGTGGATATCAACAGTTAGCTTTCCCGGTCTGTCAAATAAACCGGCAATGACTTGGAGTTTACCATCAGGACTGTTGGACGTGGAAAAAACATTTTTAAATCATTAATTAGATTGTTTTCTTTTAAAATTGGTCCCTATAAAAGGGAAAACATGGGATCTGGCCAAAATCTATTGCACACCTGACAAAATGGATATAACAGATCCAGATTTCTGGAGTGAGAACTACCAAAAATGCATGAAGCCAATTTTCACTTGTTAAGGAACATAAATAGTAACTAAATAGCTGAATATCTGCAGCTGCATCATGTAACCTTTTAACATTGCTCTGCAAATATCTGTTCATTTTTCAGCAGGTACAAGGGTATCAGATAAGCAGAAAAGAAAGCCTGACTGAGTTTATATTCTCTAAGAGAAACCTTGCTAAAACAAAAGGAACGTATATTTTTAAGGTATTGCTTGATCAGCTACCTTTCTAAATAGATAGGGCAATATATTATAAGCAATCATGTCATTTAGGATGCTTTGGGCTACAAATAATGAAAGACTCAAAAATGATCTAATACATTTCTAAGTAAGAAGGATGTATTGTCACTTAAGAAGGACAGAGGTTGGGTGGTTCCAGGGTTTGCTAATTCAGCAACTCAACAACAAAAGCTTTGCGTGCTTTCAGTTCTGCCTTCTCAGATCAGCTTCCCTCATGGTCACAAGAAGGCTGCCACAGATCCGGGTATCACACGTAGAATGACTACATGAAGTGGGAAAAGGGGCTGTTTCTTCCCATGTAACTATTTATCAGCAGGAGCGCATAACATTTGCCCAGGAAACATCTCGTCATATCTCACTGTCCAGAATTGCCTTGTGTGCCTGTATCTGAACTGTCAAGGGGATGGAATCACCCTGCTGGGCTTAAACCAGTCAAGGTTGGTCCTTTAGGGTCAGGGAGGGGCCCAACCTCCCTTGATATCTGATGGCCACCAGATATCAGAATAAAATTGGGGTTCTGTTAGCAAGAAAAGGGGAATGGCCAAAAGGTAGACCATTAATAGTAACTCCTAGAATGACCAAGGTATTTTGAAAGCATTGTTGCCATATCTTTGATAACTTTATTCAAGTTTATTTAAAGTCTGAAAGACTTTATATGACTTGTTTTCCTTGAAGATTTCAGAAACTTGGAGCTAATAATATATGAATATTGATTTTTTTAAGAATATAATTTAAAATACCAGGACAACACTTAAATGGCTTTTCTAGGGCTTTCCTTAATCACTTATCACTTCAGAATTTTTTTTAATCACAATCTTTTTTTTTCAGCTTTATTGAGGTATAAATGACAAATTTGTTATATATTTATAGTGTGATTTAATGTGACGATTTGATATATATATATATATATTTTTTTTTTTTTTCGCGGTACGTGGGCCTCTCACTGTTGTGGCCTCTCCCGTTGCGGAGCACAGGCTCCGGACGCGCAGGCTCAGCGGCCATGGCTCACAGGCCTGGCCACTGCCCGGCATGTGGGATCTTCCCAGACCGGGGCACGAACCCGCGTCCCCTGCATCGGCAGGCGGACTCTCAACCACTGCGCCACCAGGGAAGCCCACGATTTGATATTTTGTTACACATATACATTATGAAAGAATCCCCACCATCAAGCTAATTTACATATCTATCACCTCACATATTTACCGGTTGTTTGTTTTTTTTGATGAGAACATTTTTCTCTCTTAGCAAATTTCAATTATACAATACAGTGTTATCAACTATACCATCATGTTCTATATTAGATGCTCAGACCTTATTCATCTTAGAGCTGAAAGTTTGTCCTCTTTTACCAACCTCTCCCTATTTTCCCAGCGCCCTAGCACCTGGCAACCACTTTTCTACTCTTTGTTTCTATGAATTTGATTTTTTTAAGATTCCACATATAAATGATACCATGCAGTATTTGTCATACAGTCATCTTCTGTTGTCTTGGCTATGGCCTAACTACATTTCCAAAGCTGTGTCTCCAGCTCAGACTCTATCCTGCTCTCAGTTTTCTGACTCAGGGTACCTCCAATTAGATGTCCTATAAACACTAAAGATTATATGTTGAAAACTAAGCTCCCTGAGGGCAGGGACCATGCTCACTGCTCTGTCTCCTGTGAGGTACTTAGTGGGCGCTTCACAGATGTTTGTTGAGTGGATGGTTGGAGGAATGGTAGAAACAGCAGGCTCATCACCATCCTTCCTAAACCAGGAAAACTCAGTGCTTAAGAACAAGGGCTCTGGGATCCCATTACTGAGTTCAAAGCATGGCTCCATTGCTCACACCTGTGTGCCTTTGCTCCAGTTATTTAATTCCTTCAAGCTTCAGTTTCTGTAAAATGTAGTTGTAATAAAACCACATAGAGGTTTTGTGAGGGGTAAACAAGATCATCCTTGAAAAGTGCCTAACAGAATGCCTGGCATATAGTAAAGTTCTCAGTCCTAACTGTTATTAATCCTTCACTCTTCACAGTGTCCTCACGTGGCCAATTGGCTGGCCCAGGGTGCAAGACTCAAACGCTGAGCCCCAGGTCTGAGCCCCATCTCTCTGTTGCCATCCTATCCTCTCCCGGCTCCAGTCCCGCAGCCAGGGGTCTAGTCGGAGCCTTTGATTGTGACGTAGCCTCCCATAGATGTGCCTCCCTTCCAAGCCTTCCTGTCCCTATCTCCCCCCAACACGGGCTCAGCGGAGGGGAGCCTTGGACCAGACACTCAAGAGTATTTACCGGTTCTGCTGATGGTTTGCAGTTAGATCAGAAGCCTCAGTTGTGATGAAAATATAACACACCTCCTCACCCCACCCCTTACATGCTTCAGAGGAAGGCAATCCTAGCCCACATTTCAAATTTAAGTCCTGATTAATTAAAAACCATCAGAGTAGGGTTGTTCCCTTTTCAGTGATTGGCTTGGGGCTTGACACGTGACTCTCTTCTGGCTAATGAGATGAGAGGGCAGGTGGGCTGGGGTTAGAAGTTCTTTCTGTATTTTTTTTTAATAAATTTATTTATTTACTTTTGGCTGCGGTGGGTCTTCGTTGCTGCGCATGGGCTTTCTCTAGTTGTAGTGAGCGGGGGCTGCTCTTCGTTGCAGGCTTCTCACTGCGGTGGCTTCTCTTGCTGCGGACCACAGGCTCTAGGCAAGCAGGCTTCAGTAGTTGTGGTGTGCGGGCTCAGTAGTTGTGGCACACGGACTTAGTTGCTCCGCGGCATGTGGGATCTTCCCAGACAAGGGCTCGATCCCATGTCCTCTGCCTTGGCAGGCGGATTCTTAATCACTGTGCCACCAGGGAAGTCCTGGGTTGGATGTTCTGAGAAAGCTTTCATTCAAACTCCTAAAGGGGCATTGGAAAAGACAGAATCCCTGGATTTGATGTTTCTTGGATGTGATGCCTGGAATAAGTGCATCATCTTGTGACCTGAAATGACAAGGTGGAGGGACTGAAGAACCAGAGCCCATGATGACATGATTGAGCCACTGGATTCACTAGCCTCGAAGTTACCCTACCTCCCTCCAGACTTAGCAGGTTGGAAAGCAGGTTCCTATATTGTCCTAAGCATTTTGAGTCAGGGTGGTATTTCCAGATGAAGACATCAAAACTGACCTCATCATGTAGCTGAGAAGTGGCAAACCCAGATTTCATCCCAGGTCTGGCTCTGAAGCCTGTGTTCTTTCCACTTCATTCTACTATTTTTCAGAATGTGAAATTGTTTAAAACAAGGGCTAGAAACTTCTGAGTCCTGTGGGAAACGAAACAATGGCCATTGTTCTAAACCACTCAACTGTCTACTCTAGCACAGTCTTCCTACATTTGACAATGGATTTAGCCACTGCACAGGTAGATGTGCAGTAAGTACAACATAATGCTTCAGTATAATTTGTATTTTCTTTTGTACTGTCCCTATATTTCCATATGAATCATAAGTTCTCTGAGGGCAGCACCCATGTCTTGTTTTTCCATAAATCTATATTTGTCAGTTTCTTTTTATTGCAAGTGATAGAAACACATAGTGAATTAACTTGAAAGGTGAAAAGTGAAGCTCTGGCTCCTGTAACCAAACCACAAGAATGGTGAAGCTGACCTCATGCATGAATGGGCCCAGGACTGGCTCGTGACTCGCACACAGTCAGGCTTCTCTGCAACTCACAAGGCTTTCCATTGAACATTATGCCTTCACGTTTCCCTGCTTGGCTGGGAACATGACTGCTGGCCACTTCCAAGTCACAAACGGACAGCTCCTAACAAGTGAGAAGTGATAAGGGTTTCTTCAGCTTCTACAGAAACCTCCCGGAGAAGCCTCCTGATTGGTTGGACTTGGGTCACATGCCCATCCCCGGACCAGTCACTGTGGCGAGTGTACCATGATTGGCCCATCCTGGGCTCTGTGTCTGCTCCCTTGTTCACAGGGATGAGTATGTTAAAGAAAAGTATTCTGGGCAGATAAAGAAAGGGGATACCCTCCCCTCTCCCAGGGCTTCTTTTCAAACTACTAGCTGAGTGGTGGGTAAATAGTGGTCACTCTGCAAATACCGAGAGAGCTTATGAACACAAACTAGTCTCTCACTGGTCATTAATGAACGAACACACACACACACACACACACACACACACACACATACACACACACACAGTGCACCCTCACTAAGCTCTTTCCCAACTTCAGAACTCCACGCAGACACCATGGGAAGAGGCCTAGCTGTTCCCATATGGGTGCTGGGGCTCTTTTTTTGGCCTTAAGTTCTCATGTGTATTCTACACTTACAGCACATCTCAATCTATGCTAGCCATATTTCAAAGCTAGTGGCTACTTTATTGGACAACGTAGGTAGATCCACTCCAAGAACGTTCTGTCCTAGGATATTTCCAGGATACTGATGGCCCATTATAGCTCTCCCTCCAATCCCCATATTGCTTCAGAATCCTGGTCTTCCAGACCAGGAATGATCTCAACCTTCTGGGCTGGCACCAGACCCATCTGGCATCTGAAAAATACAGAGAGGCCATTGTATAGGACTTGCCCTTTGATCTTTGGACTCATGTCAACTCAAGGATGTAAAAGACAACCTAAACTCAAAACTGAGGAAAGCCTGATATTCATTTGGAGGGAAACTGGGCGGTGTGCTGTCCTGTAGGGTGCGAAAGTAGACACCGTTATGGAGATTATCATAATCTTCCCCCAGGATCCTTCTGAGCTGATTTTGTATTTTGTTAGACTGAGAAGTCCGACAACTTTTCTTAAACAGAAAGGATATTTCTAAATTTCCTAAAACAACCGTTAAGAAAATGTCATGTAATCAAAATAATAGCTGATGTGACTGACTGGTGACCTCACTGTATCTTTGTTGTGCCAAAGATTGAGACATAACAGGATCAGATGAGAGAAATTTTATCCATTTTAATTCAATTTATCAACAGCCAAGTGCTTGTGAATTCCTATAAGATAAAGCAGAATGCATTAGATAGTACCCACTTGCATAGAATAAAGTCACATGGAGCCAGATTACATATTTTAGATGATACGTAAATTGTATTCAGAGTATATGAATATACTCTGAATATGATTTACATATTTATGATTTAGTACTCGAATAAATAGAAGCCCATGCTCACTTTTGCTGTATTATATCTTCATTATGACTTATTTTTTAAATTACTATCCACTATTACTATCTATCCACTATTAAACATAGAAATACATAATTCAAAAGTGAAAGTTCCCTATAATGTTAATTGTATACATTCTTTCAGATTTTCCTATATTTGCTATTTTTTCAAAATTAAATTCATACAATTCATAGTTCAATGTTAATTACATTTATTAAATATGATATAAAGGATCAAAAAGTATGAAGTAAAAGTGAGGCTTCCTTCCTCCCTGTTCCCCAGCCAAACAGTTCCCCTTTCCAAAGGCAACCACTGTTACCACTTCTGTATTTTTCTAGAGATAGTCTGTGCAAGGAACTCCATATAAATCCTTTTCTTTTCTTTTTTTTCTTTTTTTAAACAACTGGTATCATTCTATACATGTTCTTTATATCTTTTCCCTTAATATAACTTAGAGATCCTTCCATATCTGTACATGAAAAGCTGCCTCATTCTTTTCTAGGGCTGCCTGGTATTTTTTAGCCTGAACATTCATTTATTTCTCCGATTGATGGGCCATTTCCAATATGTGGGGATTGCAAACAATGCTGCAATTTTTAAAAATGTGTAATTTTATCATTTTAAATGTGACTGTTTCTACAGGATGACTTTCTAGAATTAGAGTCAATAGGTCAAAGGGGATATGCACTTTAAATTTTGGTTAGATATGTCAAATTGAACTCCCTAGAAAGCTTTGCCAGTTTACAATTCCACTAGTACAATGTGTCTTAATTAGCTGAGAGATAAGATGGAAATTTTTAGTTAAATTTGTTTTTCTCTTATAAGTAGCTTGATCATCGATTTGCTGTTTCCTTTTTTGGGAATTGCCTGTTAATATTCTTCATCAACTTTTCTATTGGGTTGTTGATATTCTTATGGATTTGTAGGAGTTCAATAAGGAATAGATTCTTGGTGCCTTTTTTTTTTTGGTGCTTTTTTTGAGGTTTACCAGTAGTCTGTTGACTGCTCATGGTGGTCTCACCATGCAAAAAGTATATTTCTTATTTTTTAAGTTTTTATGTAACCAAAGTTATAAATCTTTTCTTTTGTAGTCCCCTAGATGTTGCATTATATTCATTCATTTATTCATTCAACAAATATTTACTGGGAGTGTTCCATGGATCACAAGGTTCTAGGTACTGAGGATACAACAGTGAACAAAACAGACCAAGGACTTACTGGAGAACCCAAATGTATTGCACTCAAATTGTTTCGGTCTGTTTTACTTAACGTATCACAGACATCTTCCTGTGGCAATAGATAGAGATTTATCTCATTCCTTTTCATGGTTATAGTGTTCTTTTTTTTAGCATATACCATAAACATTATAGTCAGTTCCTTGCTGAGCCCATACTCTTAACCAGAGGTCAGCAGACTTTCTTATAGGGCCAAATCACAAAGACTTTAGGCTTGGTGATACAATCTCATCACAATGTTCAGTTCTACTGTTGTAGCATAAAAGCAGACATGGACACTACTTAAAAAATGAGCATGGCTGTTCCAATAAACAATATGACTGCTGAAATTTGCATTTCACATCATCTGCATATATATATATATATATATTTTTTTTTTTTTTTTTTTTTTTTTTGGCGGTACGCGGGCCTCTCACTGTTGTGGCCTCTCCCATTGCGGAGCACAGGCTCCAGACGCGCAGGCTCAGCGGCCATGGCTCACGGGCCCAGCCGCTCCACGGCATGTGGCATCTTCCCGGACCAGGGCACGAACCCGTGTCCCCTGCATCGGCAGGTGGACTCTCAACCACTGCGCCACCAGGGAAGCCCACAAAATATATTTTTAAAATTTGTCCCAGGCATTTAAAAATAAAAAAACGTAGCCCATGGCCATATAAAACAGACATAAAAAAAGACAGTGGGCTGGGTTTGGCACATGGGCTATAGTTAGCTGATCTCTGCTCTAAGCCAAAAGTGGTAGAACAATCGTTGTAGTAATAACCATAGTAATAAATCACATCCTCAACCGCAGAAAACAAAGGCCTGTTCCCAGCCACTGTTTCTCCTGCAGTGTTGGTTATCATAGTGTGCCTTGTCCTTACTAAAATGTAGATCTGATTAAATGATTAAGGTGCCAGGTTCATTCCGGAATCACTGCTCATTGAGACCTGTGGCCACGGGGCACCCCAGGGTCCTTCCTTTCCAGAAGCAAGCCCTGCCCACCCCTAGCTGTTTCCCCTCATCTCTATCCACCAACCTTGCTTTGTTTTTGCTTGTTGCAATGAATACAATTGACACCTGACAGTACATTATATATTCACGTGTTTCTTGTTCATCTCCCCCACCAGAAAGAGGGCAGAACTCTGCCTGCCCTATTCGCTGTTGATTCCCAGAACCTAGAACAGGCTTGGCATATGGTGGGTGCTCAGTACTAATTTGTTGACTGAATGAATCACCTCTCCTCGCAAGTCACCCACTTGGCATTGGCCAGGTGGAGCCGGAACTCTTGTAAACACAGAAAGTCTTGCTATAAATGGAACTTATCTGAGAATCATTGAGGACCAAGTTACTGTTGGCAGGTATCTCCAGACAGCCGGATAGAGGAGGAGAGGGAAAAATGGTGGCAGCTCACATTTTCTTTATTGTCCTACACTTCCTCCGTGACTCAAAGGATAGACAACACTCCTCACCTTGTCCAGAGACCTAAGCACCAATGATGAAATAGTTCAGAAATGGCCAAACTAGAGCCTGAGAACAAGAGGTAGGCAACTAAGTGCTTTGTTTTGACTCTTAAGCTTGAAGGAGAAAACCAAAGCAATTTCTCTGGTTGGGCCCCTGCTTAGCTTTTCTCCTTTCAGTTTAATAGTGAAAAACAAAGCACTTCGGTGCCTACCTATTGTTCTCAGGCTCTGGTTTGGCAATTTCCGGACTATTTCATCATTACTGAATGTTTTCGCATGATAATAAAGAACTGGAATATGAAGTTTCTTTTGTCTTGCTCACCTATTTTTTTAATTGAAGTATAGTTGATTTACAATGTTGTGTTAGTTTCAGGTGTACAGCAAAGTGATTCAGTATATATATACACACACACATTATATTCAGTATATAATATATATATTCATTTTTCAGATTCTTTTCTATTACAGGTTATTACAAGATATTAGAGTTCCCTGTGCTATACAGTAGGTCCTTGTTGTTTATCTATTTAATATATAGTAGCGTGTATATGTTAATCCTAAACTCCTAATTTATCCTTCTCTCCCCTAGTCTCCTTTGGTAACCATAAGTTTGTTTTTTTGTAAATAAGTTCATTTGTATCATTGGGAATATGAAATTTTGATGATGGGAAATAACTTCTGGGTTTTGCATGTAATTTATGGGAAAATCTCTTTTCCAAAATATTTCTATATAATATTTATATCTTAAGTAGAGCACAACTAAATTTGAAGAAGAAAATTAAGCTTCCTAGAGGAAGCAGTACAGAAAACCCTAAGTAAACTTTATGTAAATCAGGTTGGACACTCCAGACAACAGTTATTGAAGACAAATGTACAGTTTGGTTTTCTCTATAGTCATTTGCAAAACAGTTGTCCAATTTAATTAGTTCCTAAGTTCATGCCAAAAAATAAAACAATTACCTATCACCAAATAGCTTGTGATTGCCAAGTGTGTAAGACATTTTTGGAGACTAACTGGGAGTAAATATAGGTGAGGTCCAGGGCAGATACAAGAGTAATGTTTGATGATGTCTTTGCCTACAGGGTGACTATAGCCAAGTGGAGACTGTAGAGCATAAACCTAGGCAAGGGGCTTTTTGGCCTTGTAGTCACATTGTCACACTGAGCCTTATCCATACCCACTGTGAAATTTGGTGGTGGGGAGGGGAGTAGATTGTTAATCATTAAAGTAATTGCCAACTCTAGGGACTTCCCTGGTGGCTCAGTGGTTAAGAATCTGCCTGCCAATGCAGAGGACATGGGTTCGAGCCCTGGTCCGCGATCCCCACATGCCATGGAGGAACTAAGCCTGTGCTCCACAGCTACTGAGCCTGTGCTCTAGAGCCTGTGATGCACAACTACCAAGCCCGCATGCCTGGAGCCTGTGCTCCACAACGAAGAGAAGCTACCGCAATGAGAAGCCTGTACATCGCAACAAAGAGTAGCCCCCGCTCGCCGCAACTAGAGAAAGCCTGCGCACAGCAACGAAGACGCAACGCAGCCAAAAACTAAAATAAATAAATAAATTCATATTTAAAAAAAAGTAATTTCCAACTCTAAAACCTTTTATAAATTTAAATGCCACCCTAGCATATTCAGGCCTTTGGATGCTTTCTTTGTGTGTGTGTGTGATGGCATGAAAAATCATACTGTAAACAAATTAACTTCCTTTCTACTATATTTCTACTATAGGTATTTAAAAAATCCAATAGTACATTTAGAGCACCTACAGTGTGCATAGCTCGGTGCTGGAGGTACAATGGAATAAGACAAATAAGGAGTTTGTGGTCTAGTTTGTTTCTTATTTCCTATTTCTTTGTCTTCCATATGTATTCAGTATTTGGTGGAGTAAAAAAAAAAAAGCAAGTAAGAACAGATCCTGTGGGAGCTATAGGGGACACATAAAATAGCCTGGCTTTGTTGAAAGGCATTCTTATTTCCTATGCAATTGGCATGTGGTAATTATATTTGCTTTCTAATTCCTAATAAGCACTTCTTGAGTAATTGGCACCCTGTTCATGCTCCCCAGAACTAAGAATTACACTGGATAACCTCCACGGAAGTGGTGTGTGTGTAATTTGATGAACTGGAAGGGTAAGGCATCCACTGTAACTGAAATCAGTTTCCCTGTTGCATTTAATATTGGCATACTAAGAAGGGGAAGAGAAGTCATGTATAATTATGATTAAAAGGGAATTTGTCAGTCATTTCAAGGGCTCCTTCATACAGTGACCTAAGGAAGAAATGGGTGAAGTCTTGCTATTTGCATGGCATAGAGGCCAGAAGTCTGCAGTGGAGAATCTACTGAATCAGTTCAATTAAGTTCAACAAACGTAGTCGAACACCAAATACATGGCATGCACTTTGCTAGATTCAAATTAAAAAAAAAATTGGGAATTCCCTGGTAGTCCAGTGGTTTGGACTTTCACTGCTGGGGCCCAGGTTCGACCTCTGGCCAGGGAACTAAGATCCCGCAAGCTGCATGGTGCAGCCCCCTCCCCCAAAATTAATAAGATGCAGCTTCAGAAGTTCTTCGTGGGGGGGGGTGGAGGGATAAATTAGGAAGCTGGGATTAACATATACACACTACTATATATAGAATAGATAACCAAAAAGGACCTACTGTATAGCACAGGGAACTATACTCAATATTTTGTAATAACTTATGAGGGAAAAGAATCTGAAAAGAAAAACACACACACACACACACACACACACGTATAACTGAATCACTGTGCTGTACACCTGAAACTAACACAATAGTAAATCAACTATACTTCATTAAAAAAATAAAAATAAAGCAACAACCAACAAAAAAAGTTCTTTGTGATTCTTCAAAGAGTTTACTGTCTACCTGGGAAGACAGGACATAAGAAAAACTGGTGACAATAGTTCAGTTCCTTGGTAGACGTATTGTTTTGTTTTGTTTTCGTTTTTGTTTTTGTTTGTTTTGTTTTTTGGCTGCACTATGCCAGATCTTAGTTCCCCAACCAGGGATCTAATCTGTGCCCCATGCAGTGGAAGCCTGGAGCCCTAACCACAGGACCACCAGGGAATTCTCAATAGAGTTTTAATTTTAGTGTAACTATGCTTCATTAAAGCCAGTTCAGGTCTTTTATAAACAACATGATGCTATCAAAGTTTGTCCAAGTGATCTATGGAAGAGGAAAAATGCATCATTATTTATAGAAGAGCTTTGCTGTTATTGCTTATTAGGAAGCAAAGTAGACATAAATAGGAGAAGCTGTGGTGAGCACAGTGATGGCATGGAAATAATAATCTTGACTGACATCTTTCCAAATCCTTATATTCTTTCTAACACAATTCAAATCACATACACAATTGTACTTACGGGCAGTTAGAGTTAAGAGATGATAATGAATTTATCTGAAAGAAACAACTGCATTCAAAAGAGCCCAGTTCAAGATGGCAGGCCAAGTATTTATCTCTGCTACCTCTCCAAGCCCCATGAAATAATAAAAAAGATATCCTAAGGGCTTCCCTGGTGGCGCAGTGGTTGAGAGGCCGCCTGCCGATGCAGGGGACGCGGGTTCGTGCCCCGGTCTGGGAGGATCCCACATGCCACATGCCACTGAGCGGCTAGGCCTGTGAACCATGGCCATTGAGCCTGCGCGTCCGGAGCCTGTGCTCCGCAACGGGAGAGGCCACAACAGTGAGAGGCCCACGTACCGCAAAAAAAAAAAAAAAAGATATCCCAAAAAGAATTGGTTTTTAACAACTCTAACAACAAGATAGGTGTTATTAACAGATAAAAAGTCCCATTTAATTTCTGGATGCCAAAAGCAGAGTACAGGAGAAATGGAAACCATTAAAGCCCAGATATAAACATCATAGACCTTGACAGCAATGCTGTAGGTGAGAGACATTTGAAGGAGTGGAGGGGGAGGAAAGTACAGATGCTCTAACATCTGCCAAGCACCAGCAGAATACCAGTACTTGCTGTCTAAGGTTCAAGCAGCAAGACAGAATTTTAAGGAGTTTATATAAGGCAATCAATATAACCACTAAAATAACTAAACACAAGGACAGAAAGAAAATCAGGAGGTGGAAGGGGGAATGAGATGGAGTGAAAGCACTAAGTTCCTCAACTTTCTTATCAAGGAGTTGATAGATACTATCTGATGTTGAGAAATCAAGAAGTAATTTGGAGTTGTTGGGATAACCACCAGAAGTAGTAAAACTAAGCACAGTTACAAGTGTTTGCCTCTGAGGTATGGAATGGCCAAAAGGATAAAGACAGTTTTACTTTACATTTTATGCCTCCTGAACTGTGTGACTTTTCAAACAAGTATACTGAACATTTTTATAATGAACAAATAAGAAGATAAATACCTGAACAAAGAAATAGTCTGAGTTTAAAAATAAACAAGAATGAGATATTTTATATATTAGGTAGAAAAAAAGCAATACACAGAACAATACCTGAAATATAACCCTGTTGTGTTTCTTAAAATATGTTTGTTGTTATATTAAATATATGTTTATAAATGCAAAGAAAAATCTTTAACAGTGGTTTTCACTGGAGGAATGGAGTGGGATCGATGAGAAGACATGAAAGGAGAATCATTTTTTCCTCTTAATATACTTCTGAATTATTTGAAATGGTTATCAGGGGCCTCTGTAACTCTTGAAAGCTCAAAAACAATTTATTAAAATGAATACATTAATCAAGAAAATGGCAAAAATACATTAAAATCTTAATATAGGTCTACACACGTATGTATCCATTCGTCCACTTAACAAATCGTATACTGAATTCCTACCGTGGGCTATGCATTGTACTAACCACAGGTGAAAGGGCAATGAACAATACAATCTCTTGCCTTCAAGGAATTCATAGTCAAATGGCTCAAAGGACAACAAACACACAATTGCAATATGGCGATAAGTGCTTTGATGTAGGTAGAATGCTCAGGAAGGGTATAAAAGGGATATCTACCCTAAAGATAGATGGGGGGAGAGGGGGGAGGGGCAGTGTTAGTAAGGCTTCCTGAAAGTGAGGATGTCCGAAGGGAGGACAGGTGTATGAGAGTCAAGGCACACATGGAGGGTGCACTTCTGTAGCTATTTTATGCGTTAGTATTTTTATGAAGAAAAGCAAGCAAGCCATGCCAACAGCAGGGTGATTCCATATATTGCCACGGCTGACATTAGAGCCTCAACGCTTGGCTCTGTTTTAGGAGCTCCAATGACCCCAAAATAGGTGTGTTCAGTGAGGCTTTGGGGAGGGTCTAAGGGAGAGAAGATAAATT
The DNA here is from genome assembly GCF_003031525.2 of Neophocaena asiaeorientalis asiaeorientalis. Lineage (NCBI taxonomy): Eukaryota > Metazoa > Chordata > Mammalia > Artiodactyla > Phocoenidae > Neophocaena > Neophocaena asiaeorientalis. Next base: position 196,396 of record NW_020172633.1, on the reverse strand, counting down.
CTCAAATTTCCAAGTGCTCCAAACTCCCTGAGAAATTTGGGGCCCACGAGGAGGTAGGACCAGCACAGCCTAAAAAACGAACAAATGTTTTCTTAATGGTTGAGTCTTCCCTTTGAAGATCCTAAAGCACTTTTACAAATAAAGACTCTCCTCTTACAGATGGTGAGCCTGAGGCTAAAAAATCCATTTCCCCAAGTCACAACAGACGGGCACTTGGAGGAACAAAACAGACCACACCGCTTCCGGCTTCCCTCTGGTGTTGAGATCAGGCCCCTCCCTCCGCCACTGAAGACACGGAGAGGAAAGTAACAAGTGGTCCTGCTCAGGGGGGTGGTCACAGAATTTGGTGTTAACAAGTGTTTCCTGAACCCTGATCGCACGCACACCTAGTTCTTCAGGACACGGCGCATGTGGTTTCCGAGGAAGGCAGGCCTTGGCAAAGCACTTAGTGTTTCAAGTCTGCGCGCGCATCCAAGTCGCCACAATCGGCAAGGCTTTTCCGGCAGGTTAGTTATGCCCTGCAGTACTTTCGGTTGGCTTTTCTGATCTTTAAAGCCACCAAGAAAGTCATTGGGCCTGGAATTCAAAGTTCTGAAACATTTGACTCTGTTGCTGAGATTTCAGTGTTCACACCTGTTTCTTTTTGCAACAGGAGTCTCGGCGTTTAAGACAAGATAAACGTGATAAGACAATGGCAGAGGAAATTGTGCGTTTATGTCTCCAGGTGGGCTAATTTCCAAATTACACTAGGGAAAATTGCTCAGGATAATTTCACAGGTTTCCTCCATGGCTCGCGGTGGCAGGATTGTTGGACCTGCAAAATTTAATTACAGGTTTATTTATTTTTTTCCGCAGCAAAGATATCACTTTAATTGGGAGTTGCTTGCCTTAGCTGAACTTGTTTCCTGTAGGGCCCAGGAGAAATAGTTTTATCCTGGGAATGAAGAAGTGATGACGTGAGGCTGTCTGGCATAATTAATCTGCAGATTTCAGGTTAGTTCGTTTTATCTGCAATGAAATCACTGGCAGAATACCTGCATGAAGAGTTTTGATCTTCATCACAACTGACCCATGTTTGTCTTCACTGACTGTAAGATGATGATGTACTTGAAAGTGAATCGTACATTAAAGTTCCCTCTATCTGGAGGAATTGAAGCTAGGGTGTTTTGATTAATTTCATATTGGTAGTGACTATAAATATCTTACGTGGGCAAATTCTAATCATTTTCATAAATATTTATTGAGTGCCTTCTGGGTTCAAGGCTACATGGGAGGCACTGTGAGAAACAAGAAAATGGAGAAGGCCTGACTGCAGGGCATTTGCATTCTTGAGAATTATGATTTTTTTTTTTAAGTGAAGAGACAACAGTAAAAGTTTGTGTTAACTCAGACCCATTTTGAATTTGAGTTAATCTTCCTTAAATGACTGGAGGTACTTCAGGTCACTGCACTTGCCCAAAGGCCAGTGGTGAGGAGTCCCTTGGCAACGTGCACCAAGAATTAATTTTTAGAACCAATATCTGATATTGGCTTGTTGGTCATCTTTTATAAAAGTAGAAAGGAGAGTGTTTATTTAAGATTCTCTATTATTTGGTTTTCAGCTAATTGGGCAATGCTCTTAAAAGCCATTTTATTACTTATGATCGATAAGAGAAAAGAGAATTATGAGCTCCAAGAAGGAGGAAATCATAGTGGAATGAGACAACATCAGTGAGAGCATGACTGGGTCTGGGGCACAAAGGATGGTCAGCATTTGTCAGTGGCTGTCCAGAAGAGGCATGATGAAATTTGGGGGGCTTTCGGTTGTCACAATGACTGTACGGCACTACTGGTATTTGGTGAACGGGCCAGGGATGGGAGATGTCCTGCAGTTCTAGGAACAGTCTCAAACCACAAAGACTTATCCTGTGTCCTTCACAACCCAATATGTAAGTGAAAAATCTGCTCATAATTATCCAAGGATCCAACTTGTTTTACATATAAACACAATGTATCTTTGCATGATTCTAAATATGCTGAATTTACCCAAAATGCAATTCCCACATACATCGAGAGAAAATTGTGCTTTGTTTTGTAAACTTCCCGAGAGTCCTTCACCACTTGGTAAATGCCATCCTCAGCGTCACTGCTCTGGAAACGCACATATCAGACCGAACCTGTACCACTCACACCATGATGATTCCATGGATAGCCAGCTTCTAACCAACTCCTTATGTTTTCTAACATAGTTGTGGCCAGGCATTAACTTTTTGTTATTTGTATAATTTCAAAATGAATTACTTTCCCTTTATTTCTCTTGTACATTACAAGTAGGTCAACATAATGATATTTTTTTAAATTGTGGTAAAAGACATTTACCATCTTAGCTACATTTAAGTATACAGTTCAGTGATATTAAATACGCTTACATTATTGTGCAACCATTACCACCATCCATCCATAAAACTCCTTTCGCTTGCAAAACTGAAACTCTATACCCATTAAATAACTCTCCTTTCCCTCCTTCCCCTACCCCTCTGGCAACTACCATTCTACTTTCTGGCTCTATGAATTTGACTACTCTAGTACTCACAGTATAATTTTTTGGAGTCTGTGTGTAGATAAGTTATAGTATCTATGACTTGTGTTGCATCAGGACAGTAAGGAGGAGGTACAAGATATTTGTTACAGAAAGGAGGCATTGAGTCTGATAGGGTTAGAACTACCAGTATCTATGAATCAGCTAACAGTACATTTGCATGGTCCATATCTTAGAAAATCAACCTTTAACTTAGTAACACGTTTAAGATAAAATAAAATCATTTCCTCCAAACCTAAGCTGTTTTGAGGAGGGCCTTTGTTTACTTGAGCTTTTCCAATATTGTTTCAATTCCTACACTAGCTTGATATGATCTGAAATGACAACCATCTTGAAATTGAATTTAATCAGCAAACATGGGAACTCCTGCCTAGACTGTGGTCTACTTTATTTAGTACCTCGGGGTTCTCCAGCATACTGAGCCGTTCCTGAATAAACAATTGCAGTGTGGTTGACTGAAAGATATTTTAAAGAGAAGAAAACTGGAGTGCTTGGCAGCCCTAACCCAAAAGGCTCATCAGTATCAATCCATATCCCACTTCGCAGTTCCCGCCTTCCTTGTGTTGTGACCCCGCATGCGGTTCCCAGACCAGGGATCGAACCCACGCCCCTTGCAATGGGAGTGCTGAGTCTTGACCACTGGACCTCCAGGGAAGTCCCCTGATCAGTTTTAATAGGAGCACCATACTGCCTCAGTCATCCTGATGTGACATCCCTCAGGCCCTCTGTTAACTCTGGCTCTAACAAATTACCACCCAGAACCAATAAAAAGAACTTGGTATAATCTGACTCACGCACTGGTTTGTACCATGCCTGTGACTTCACTCTCTTTGAATTACCTGAGATAATTTTCTCACACAGAGAGAAATCTCATTTGTCATTCTTTAATGGCGCCAGCTAAGAATAAAAAACCTTACCACTAGCATGAGGTTTGCTTTTTTTAAATGGTTGCAGAAGTAAGTACCATCTATTTTGCATTCAGTGTAAACTCACTCAGTGAGTTAATTTGTTCTTCTTGGCAACTACATCAAACATTTCATGCCCTTATAAAAAAAAAAACAATATGGAACATTATATATGTAGGTATGTTTTAGCAAAGCTTACATTTGCTATCCTGTGATTTTTTTTTTTTTTTGGCGGTACGCGGGCCTCTCACTGTTGTGGCCTCTCCTGTCGCAGAGCACAGGCTCCAGACGCGCAGGCTCAGCGGCCATGCCTCACGGGCCCAGCCGCTCCGTGGCATGTGGGATCTTCCCGGACCGGGGCACGAACCCGTGTCCCCTGCATTGGCAGGTGGACTCAACCACTGCGCCACCAGGGAAGCCCCTATCCTGTGATTTTTTTCTGGGTTATATTATGACTGCCAGTTAATACGCATGATTACCATAAATGATTCCAGAATACCAATATGTATAACGTTAACTTTTTCATTCAGATGTGGGCATTTTTAAAAACTGCAACACGGGGAGTGTTCTTGATTGTGTCTCCTCTTTTTGTTAAGGTTATGCCAGTTTTCCCAAAGTTTGGAATATCAGATCTCTGTCACTCATTTATTTATTCCTCCCTTCAACAACATTCATTCCTGTTACTGCACAAATGAATGGGACTCAGTCCCTGCCCACCAACCAGTGAGAGAAAGAATTTTTGTTTTCATATTCAGTGGTTACTTGAAAATTTACTGTTGAGCCCTTACATTCTGTAAAGGAAAGCCAGGGAATTTTAGATGCAATGGATATTCAACAGTAAAAATAGTTTATGATTAGTAGCAATAGAAGCAAAGAATTTGGAAATTTCATCTGGCAAAAATATCCTTTGAACCATGGTAGTGCCTGGAGCCCACTCAGAGCGTAATGGACTTATACCCAGAGTATGACTGGACATCTTCTCAGGTAATGGAGTTACTCAGAGGATGATTAAGACATCCTGACAGAGGAAGGAGCTACCAGTGACTGGGCCATCCCCACAGAGTAATGGAACGATATGCTCAGAGCCTACAGGGTATCCTCAGAATGTAATTGAGAGTTATAATCTTAGTAAGACTAGAACATTCTTAGACAGACTGGAGTTATACAGTCCCCTTGATGAGAAGCTTTTTTTCGAATTTCCTCATTTCAGTCAAGTGAAGCACCATTTTCCCTGTCTGCAAGGTGTGAATCACCAGAATCATAGAATTCTTTCTTGTTAGAGAAAGAAGGCAACTTAGTCATTTTCAGATGAAGTCCAGAAAGGCTTGATTATTTGCCCGAAGTCAGAGGTCACATCATAAATAGGGAGAAGCGCTCATGCTAGAGCCCAGCTCCCCTGACGAAGATGTCCTCACTGGATTCCTTCTAATCAATCGTCTGTTCTAGAAGCTGCTCCTTGCAATCTTCCTCAGATTTTGCCCTTCCTCATCTCTGCTTCTCCTAAGCATCTTTCTCCTGCAAATTTCTCTGCACATTCCTACAAAATTAATACTCCCGGAACACAGCTTTCTTTGTGTCACTCCCTAGTATGAAATCTACAGTGACCTTAGCAAACACTTCCTGGAAGAGTAACACAAAGCCCTCCCCGCCTCCATGAAGCCCTCCCGGGTTATTCAAAAGTGTATTTAGTTCACCCTATTTGGAACTGAGTTGCTTTACTACCTAGCATGTGAGTACAGCCTGATTGGTACTGTGGGTCAGTGATTTTACTAATATGTCTTTTCTCAGTATTGTTGTCAAGGATCTTTGGTTTCAGAGAAGTTAAATTCTCACTACACAGGGACTTCCCTGGTGGTCCAGTGGTTAAGACTTCGCCTTCCAATGCAGGGGGTGTGGGTTCAATCCCTGGTTGGGGAGCTACGATCCCACATGCCTTGCGGCCAAAAACCAAAACATGAAACAGAAGCAATATTGTAACAAATTCAATAAAGACTTTTAAAAAATGGTCCGCATCAAAAAAAATCTTGAAAAAAAAAATTCTCACTGCACATGGATTGTCTGTTCTGACTCATGGGCCCTTGGCTTCTCCCATAATTTTAACTTGCATGTGACTTTGGTTGACCTTGGTGCCAAATCTCCATGATCTTTTCCTTAATTGACTGCTAATATCTAATGAATTTAGTTTCTCAGTCAATATATTACTCAGTTATTTGTGAGTGAATAACTTTATAAGCTATGTGTCTTTCTGTCCAAAACGAAGTTCCAATCGGTGATTTCAGGTCTGAGCCAGGAGAGGGTTGAGATCCAGTTAGAGGAATTATTTCATAACCAGAGGTGAGTCGGGAATTTTCTGTTCTTTGTGAATAATCTGTGTCCTTACTTCCCCCTCAACAATGAATGCAAGTTTAGTTGCCATTGCCATGGGAATCAAGGCAAAGTGCCCCCTCCTCCCTGATTGGAGTCCCAAATGCTTTGCAAGAAGAATCTGACAGCCTAAATTGAAGAGAAGACTGCTGTCGGGGGCGGGAGAAAGGCGAGAGGGGTAGGAAGTGTTCCTTCTCCCTGACATTTGAGCTGTGAATTGTCAAGAAGAAAGAGATCTTGAGTGGGTTTTATCACTGAGTGAAGCTCTGCTCAAAGCACTAAGCTTATTTCTCAGAGCCCACGGGATGCTGTAATTTTTTTAGGTGGTAGCTGTAGTAGTGAAGGAATACAGGATTTGGGATCGAAGTACTGGGGCCACTGCATCTTAATACCTGGGTTAAATAATTTGGGGGCAAACTATTTAAATGCTCTCTGCCTCCGTTTTCTTCTATGTCAAGTGGGGAATAACAACAGCACTCCTTGGGATTTCCCTGGCGGTCCAGTGGTTGGAACTCTGTGCTTCCACTGCAGGGGGCACGGGTTCGATCCCTGGTCAGGAAACTAAGATCCCACATGCCCTGGGGCATGGCCCCCCAAAAAACCAAAAAACTAAAAAAAAAAAAAAAAGCACTCCATTCTTTGTTGTGAAGTTGAGATGAGGAAAAACATATGAAAGTGCTTTGTAAACTCTAACACATCAGACAAAGATCAATGACACATTATTAAAGGTGCCTCAGCTCTGTCTAGTCCATATGATAAAATGCTGTTTATACAATGGAGGTGGGATCAATGAACAGGCTAATTGCCTTTTTTAAATGTTAAACAGTAATTCCTCTCCCTTCCCCCCAACCCAAAGCAAATTTTTATGTCGAAAAGAAAAATAACACTTGTATTTTCACAAAGAAGATACATTTGGAATGCAACTTTTGGTTTTTCAACAGTACCAACAAAGGCCCCTTTAGCACAAGAAGATATCAGGGCCGTTTGCTGGGCTCCCAGGGTTCAGCGTCCATTCTATTGAGCTCAGTCTCAAAAGTGTATCAGTGGCAGCAAATTAGTTACAAATTAATAGGGAGCAAACCCAGTGTTGGCCTTGGTTAAACTCTCAATGGATCCTGTTAATTACTCTATTTTTTACTTGTATTATTCTATGGTGTAATGGTTTTAGATGGAATGAGTATACAAATGGACTGCCTTTACACCCTACCTACCTACCTCCTTTTTTTTTTTACTTTGAAGGAAAAAAATCATTTAAAAACGCATGAGCTGGTTCATTTATATTGTTAACTTCTCTACTCTTTCCCCCTTGATAATTCTACTTATATTACTTCTGCTGTCTTTGGGGTTTCATTTAGCACCACCTTTTGGAATCTGTTAATCATGCCTTATTAAGTAGAGAGGAAACAGGTACAGAATGAATTTTCAGGTGGTCAGAGAAGAAAACGATCTAAAATATCCTAACTTAAAATCCTACAAATGTTTAAGAAAGTAAGGCCTTGGTTATCTCGATTTTGATTTCATAAACAATATGTTTCTGAAAAGATATCACTTCATTGTTGGTTTTCTTCTCATGGGGTCGTAACACACACACACACACACGCACACACACACACACACACATAGACAACTGCTCTTTTACATAGATTAGACGAAATCTTAATCATTATCTTCAACATGTGTATTCAATTCCTATTTGCTGTGATTTAAAAAAAATTATAATTGACACACAATACTATATTAGTTCCAGGTGTACAATATAGTGATTTGGTATTTTCATACATTACAGAATGATCACCATAAGAAGTCTAGTTACCATCTGTCACCATACAAAGTTATGACAACATTATTGACTCTACTCCTTATGCTATACATTACATCCCCGTGACTTATTTATTTTATAACTGGAAGTTTGTACCCCTTCCGCTATGTTGCCCGATATGATGGGTATTTTAAACGGAGAAGTACTAGATCTGTGTCTCTAAAACAACAGCAGTTCCCTCTCATCACCCCTAAGACAAGTCTTCCTTTGGCATTATGACAATGCCTCTGCCCCCTTACTCTCAAGAGAGCACGCTGGAATTGCAAATAGATTCCAGCGTTGTAGTTATGTAACTTGTATGTAAACAAATTTCCAATGTTCACATTTTAGAATTAGTAACTCATTTCTTGAAACAATGAGGAATGCCTGGACATTTCTCATCCTTACACAGGGATGAGCAGAAACCATCCAATTCTAGAGACACTGATGTTTGGATACATCTTTTGTAAAAATAGCTTGTGGACTACTAGGCAACTGGTGTCAAGGGAAACCTCAACAGCATTTGAACTCCACTGGGAGACAGTGGGTTTGCAGGAGACCCTCTGAGTCATTCCCCTTCTTCCCTGGCTCCCAGAGGGCCTCCTGCAGCAGGGAAAACGTTCCCTTGATCTTTTGCCTCAGGAAGTGGCCCTTTGTGGCACCAACCTCTAAGCTGTTGCCTGACCAGCCCGAGGACACAGGGGCACAGATTCCTGGGCGGAAAGGAACAGATGGCTTCGTCACAACCCTACCATCTCCCCTTCAAAATCTTGCTTCCAAAACAGCACTTGGGGATTATTGTCTAAGATTCTGCAAGCCACCACGGGCAATGGCAGCTGTGCGGGCTGTGACTTTGGAAGCAGACCACAGAGCCTGCAGAGTCCAGGTGAACCCCCCCGGTGCCAGCCTTGTGGATCTCGGCACAGAGGCTGCTCCAGCAGAATGTTCCTGCAGACGCTCCACGAACAAGCTCCCTCCCCCAAATGCAAATTCAGACCTCCCCAGCAGATTCGTCGAATTGGAAATCTCTACATATACCCACTGTCACCCTCTGTAGGCAGGAGCAATTTCAGAGCTGTCTTTCTCAGTGAATTGTTAACCAACTCAGAGTCCGGCAGTGCACCCGCAGCGGCAAGCTTTTGTTGGTTTGTTTTGGAACAGCCAGAAGGAGCTCGGTGGAACTGGTCTGGTGCCTCTGTAGTGCAGGTGTGGACCTGGATGGGCGGGGAGGGGGATTGGAAGTGCAGCCAGGGAGAAAACTCAGGGCAAGGAGACTGGGCAGATGCAGCTGTCCTCGTGGAATCCGGCTTCCTAATTCCCTACCCAGGCCATAGATATAGTGCTGGGATCCTTGGACAGACTATGCAAGCTTGAAAATTGGAATTTCAGGAAGAAAAATAGTTTAAAATGCCAAACTTCTGAGTTGACTTAATGGAAGAGGAAACAACATTTAATTACAGCTATTTGATCACATTTCAAAATGGCAAGTCATTCAGATTCAATTCAGTTCAACCAGTGGTTGTAGGTCCCTACTATGTGCTTGGTTTTATGTTAGGCACTGGGTAGGAAATGAAGAAACAGACTGTATCCCATAGGGTTCATACACTACTAAGATAAAAAGCTATTTTGGGTACAAAATGCAAAGAATACTTGTGAAAGAAACATATTTTTCCTAAATAGAACTTAAGATGTCAGAAATCGGGAGAGGAAATTATTCAGTAATAAAATACTCTTTAAATGGCAAATTCCCACAATAATAACAAAAACAGCAATAACATGTACACTTAGTGCAGATCTAATTTTGCCTTTCATCTAATGATTTCAAAGGGTTTAGCCACCACTGCTGAGTTAATCCTCAGTGCTAAACCTGACTCTTCCATTTTCTTTTGAAAAAAAAAAAAAAAAATTGGCACTAACACTTAACATCCCACAGGGAAGAAGTTCTGGAAACAAAGAACGCTCACCCCCACAAAAGCATCAAGCAGCGAATTAAAGATAGTCTAATTTATTCAAAAAAGTAAGCTGGGACTCAGAAGAATCAAACCAATGCCCACAAAATGAAAGTCACTGGAAAAAGGAGTGCAAATTGTTCCTGCAGATGGAAATGACCAACTTTAATGTACTTTTAGACATTCTTGTTGGGCTTTCTGGATTTCTCAGGGACCTAAGGTCCTGAGTATATTCTGAGAAGTCTTGCTCCATATTCAGAGAGGGAACTGCTTCCTCCCGTTTTAAAAACAGAATGGAAGATAAAGATTTCATTTCCATAACATAATATATAGAGGCAACATGATTCAGCTGATGATCTCCGAGTGCTTTGATGGGTCCCCTTAGAACCATGTTCATATGAAGGGAAAGGTTATGAATGAAAGAGTTCAATTGTCTGCAGAAATAAAGTGAGAGTCTGCCAGAGATGGAGGTGATCTGGAACAGATCTGATGGCTAATTACATAGTAAACCGATACTTAGCACCCTCACCTGGCAGTCTTTATCTTCAAAGGATCCGACCAATATTAATGAATTCTTCACCTCCTTTCCTCTTATCTACTCCCAAAATAGCTACTCTTTCAAGAAAATTGGTCTAACTTTTTTAGCAGACCTGACTCTCATTAGCATATCATTCTAGGATACAGTTTCAAGTATCTCTTTTTCCTTTTGATGTTCTGTGATGTTGCCTTTTGGCTTGTTTTGAATAGATATTATATAGTCTATGACGGTGTTAAGACTGTTCTTAAAAAATACACACACATATAGGCACACTGGAGCCTCTCTGTGGAGATATTATTCTGACAATAAAATAATATGCAAGTATCAGCATAGAACAGAGGTCAGAGATGGCTTCATAAAAGCCTCTAAGACATGAGTTGGGTCAGATAAGTACAGATCAGTGGGAACGTGTCAAGTATGAGGGAAAGGCATCCTAGGCAGAGCGGAGTTGCACAAAGACCCAGAGCTAGGCACAATGCACTGAGCTAGAGCCCAGGCTGTGGATGTGGGTAACGTTCATTGGAATGAGACTGGAAAAGTGAGTTGTTCAAGGTTACACAGCTCGGAAGTGACGCAGCCATGATTTAAAGTGGGCTGTCTAGCTCTGAGTCCACGCTTACTCTAACCTATGCCTCACCGCCCCTCCTTATTCAAAGAGTAAAATGGGTGCAGGGAGCTCACAGACTAATGGGTGATGCAGCCAAGTAAATTCATATTAAGTTAAATTCATTATAATACATGCAACAGACACCTATTGAATATCTTCTATGTGCCATAACTATGCCAAGCAAAGTGAGTTAAAAATAAAAGAATCAAGCTCCTTTCTTTTAATGAAGGCAAGGAGTCTGATTAAGGAGAGAATAGCAATCATAATACATGCAACTGCTAAACCACAGGTCTGTCCAAAATACCAGGAAGCATAGGGAGTCAGAGAAGGTGCCTGGGAGGACTTGAGTTGGGACTGGAAGGCTCGCCATTCAGTAGACGGGGCCATAGGTCCTGCGCAGGGTCACCATCAACGCTCACATTTATTAAGCACTTACCGTGTACCAGCCACTGTTCTGAGCACTTTGCCCATATAAACTCATTTAAATGTCACAACAACCCTCCACTCTGCAAACAAAGACACAGGCATAGAACGGTGAAGAATTTTGCCCAAGATCACATAACAGGTAAGCAGCAGAGCCAGAATCTGATCTGAGTCGTTTGGCACCAGAGCCCAAGCACTTCACACCCACACTACACTCTCTTGATACAGAGAAAGAAAACCCAAGCCTGCTGAGTCACGGCAGGCTTCCAAGAGGGGGCAACATGTGAAATCATTCCCAAAAGATCTCTGGGAGTTCAGCCACTGGGGGAGGGGATGAAAGAGACGTGAGGCCAAGGGAGGAGGAGCTAAGGTATGCGGGAGAAGAGACAAGCGTGTGTTCAAAAACTTACTTCCTGGGCTTCCCTGGTGGCGCAGTGGTTGAGAGTCCACCTGCCGATGCAGGGGACACGGGTTCGTGCCCCGGTCCGGTAAGATCCCACATGCCGCGGAGCGGCTGTGCCCGTGAGCCATGGCCGCTGAGCCTGCGCGTCTGGAGCCTGTGCTCCGCAATGGGAGAGGCCACAACAGTGAGAGGCCCGCGTACCGCAAAAAAAAAAAAAAAAAAATTACTTCCTGGTAGGTGGAGGGTGGAGGCAGGTATTGGGGAATGGGGGGCCACTCACATTTCTTGGTTTTCAAGGAAGAGAAGCTTACACAAATAAGCCAAGTTAAAGGATATAAAGGTATCCTGTGGACATCTATGGACAAGGCACTAATCCCAGCCTGGACTCCAGTGAAGGCTGCTCCCTCTTCCGTGGATGGCACTGCCTCAGTCTTGGCTCCTACTCTGTTCCCTAAATCACAGAACTGTGGAGGAGATGCCTGGATTAGGATGAAGGCATTGAAACTGCAGAGCACGGGCTGAATGAGACGGATAACATGAGGGAACAGTGATGGTGATCGCTGGGTTCCTAGCTTGGGTGCACTGCAGAGACAAGAAATATAAGGAAGAGCAGGTTTGGAAGGTATTATGGACTGAATTGTGTGCCCCCAAAGCCATATGTTGAAGCCCTAATTCCCAGTGTGGCTGTATTTGGAGATAGGGGCTTTAAGGAGGTAGTTAAGTTACATGAGGTCATAAGGGTGGAGCCCTAATCCAATAGGACTGAAGTCCCTATAAGAAGAGGGAGAGAGACACCAGAGATTTCCATCTCTCTCTCTCTCCACACATGCACAGAGAAACAGCCAGCTGAGGACGCAGCGAGAAGGCGGCAGTCTACAAGCCTGGAGGAGAGGTCTCACCAGAAACCAACCCTGATGGCACCTTGATCTTGGACTTCTAGCCTCCAGGACTGTGAGGAAATAAATTTCTGTTGTTTAATCCACACTTGGTCTGTGGTATTTTGTTATGGCAGCCTGAACTGACTGATATAGAGGGAAAGACAATTAATCCACACTTGGATGAAGATGGATTTAAAGCAAATGGTGACTTAGAATTAGCAGGTCTTGGTGCTTCGCCGGAAGTGGAGAGTGAGACAGAGCACAAAGGAGGAAGAGAGGGAAGGGATGTGGTCTAGGTGGCAATCTTGGGTAGGATGAATTGTGGTGACTTTCTGAGTCTGAGGTTTGGGAGCTGGACCTGGGCAGAGGATGAAGGTGTAGATAGGATTTCTTGGTTGTAAGCACGAGAAATTAAGTCAGGGGTGATGAACTGTAGGGATGTAGTGTGCTTGTAATGGAAATGGAAGTTCATTGAAACCCAAGGTCAGGATTCCAGTAGGGTCACCCTCCTGGAGTCTGGAGAAAGAGCAGCTCCGGGCTCTCAACAGATGCTCACTCCACGACCAGGACTGGGCTGCCTCAATGGTCTGTCTTCTCCCTGCTGGCTGACTTACTCTCATCATAATTCCTAGAGAGATAGAGAGATAGTTTGGCTCAGGAGTTTCAATGCTGGCTTCTAGGTAGCTTAGGGATTGGTTGTATAGGGACCTATCCTTGATCCAATCTGTTAAGGCTGTTGGTCACGTGACAGAATGAATACTTGGCTTGACAAATCTGTCCCTTCATCCGTGGCTGTGAGCAAAGCAGCATCCTTTAGAAAGGTCTGGGGTATGCCAAGCAGTGTCACTGAAACACCTAGAATGTGGGGGGGCGGGGCGGTGGGTAGTAAGAAGATCATTATTTTGGTTTCAGGCTTGTCAGGTAAATGTGCATATATCATTTGAGTTCAGTTTTTGCAACAAATGAACTCATACTTTACATTAATGTTCTTGTTTAAGAAAACGTCTTGGAGATTCTTCCACTCAGAACCTACAAATCTATGGAGACATAAATTTTTTTATTCACCATCCACCTCTAGAGTTAGATTGTATCTGATGAGTCTTTATTACAAACAATGCTTCAAGAACATCCTTGTACATTTTTCTTTGTGTGCAGCCTAGATTCCTAGAAATGAATTGCTAGGTTGAAAGGGATGTGCATTTTGCATGCTGATAACTACTGCCAAATTGTCCTCAAAAGACACTGTACCAGTTTATACTTCTAGCAACACAGCATGCATGTGCTTATTTCTCCACATCCATATGAACGTTTCTTCAACTATTTTGAATCATAAACCCCTTTAGATTCTGCTGAAAGCTATGAATCCTTGTTGTAGGAAAATACACAGATGTCCCTATACAGAACATTTTGCATACAATTTCTATGAGTTCACAGACCACCTGAAGACCACCCAGGAATCCCAAGACTTCATATTAAGGGCCTCCGAATGGACATGTATGAATGGGTCTCCCAGTCTAGGTCAGTGAGTCTCAATCTTAGCTGCACATTTGAATCACTTGGAAAGCTTTGAAAATTCCCCATGCCCAGGCCACTTCCCAGACCAAGTCAATCAGATTCTCTAGAAAAAGATCTAGGTACTAGTAAAATTTTTTGCTAGTTTTCTAGGTGATTCTAACACACGCTTAATGGCAAGAACCACCTCAGTTTAGGAGAGGCCTAAAGAAGGATAAAAAGAAGTCATTTGAAGACAGAAAACCAGAGTCTACAAGGGGCTCTAGCGACCTCAGACCTGACTGCAGGTGTTTTTATTTTCATGGGTCGGTGTGGGGGGCAGGAGGGACGAGGACCTGGCATTGATGCATATGTTTTCACTGAGAAAATGTTCCACGTACACAAAAGTAGAGAACCTGAACACCCACATGACCTAAATTGGACACTTATTAGAATTTTGCACATTTGCTCTGTTCTTGGGAGGGCGGCGGTGGGTGAGGGCTGACCCTTCTCCCTCAAATAATTCAGTGGTGTTGTTACTTTTTAAAAGCTGCCCCTGGTGACTCTAAGGTGTAGCCAACGTTGATAATCACTGTGCATTGTGAAGCCTCCCAAAGAGAAGAAACCCCAAGAAATGAGAGTAGAAGGAAGAAAAGCTAAATGCCACCCTGAGAACTTGCGACTCAGAGCCAACGAGCAGAGCAATACCCGTGTGGGTGGCACTGACAAAAGGGCTCATCCAGGAGCGTCAAAAGCACGGACAGCTGGCTTCAAGCTGCAAGGGTGAAAGAAGGCTTCATGGGGAAGGAGGATCTGGAGGTGGCCCTTAAAGAATCCAGACAAGTTAGATCAGCAGAGGGGATGAGAAGAGGAGTTTCCCAGTCGGAAAGGAAGCTAGTAATTAGGGCTGGTTCAAGCCTCCTAACTTGTTTCTCCCATTATAGGCTCAATCATAGGAGTCATACGAGAGGTTCCCTCCCCCCGATCCTGCCCAATCAGCTCAGGGATGCTCACCACGTTCCACGCCTTCAACCTCTAACCCCATCTTTCCTCCCTTCCTGCACTGATTCTTCCCTTTAGAAATGTTGATCTACCTTCTCCTAGGACGGTGGTTCTCAAAGTGGGGTCCGGGAACCAGCGCATCTGCGCACCTGGCAGCACATTTCTGGGTCCCAGCCTTGACGTGCTCCATCAGACACACGGGAAGGATGGGGGGCGGGGTCAGAAATCTGTCTTGACGAGCCCTCCGGGGGGTTCGGATGCACACTCAACTTTGAGGATCAGTGTCTTGGGGACTCCCAGCCACATCTCCAGCACCGTTCTCTCTGGAGTCCTCCCCAACAGAGGGCTGGACTCACCGTAGGGAGACGCAAGGAAGAACGTTGGGAAATTAGCCTGGGGCAAGACTATGGGGCATTTGGACTTGAAACTAACCTAAGGAAGGAGCCATGAAGACTTTTGACCAGGGGAGGAAAAGTACTCAGATGGTGCTGGAGACCACGCAACAGCGTTTTCTGAATGCAGGTGGCCCCCACCCCCCCGAAATGGTAGGCAGAACTCAGTGTGAATGTGCATCTTCTGAGGAAGAGGTTTCATAACTTCCATTCAATTTTCAAATGAATTATGGCCCCCAAATGATTTAGTAATCATTGCTATAGAGAGGAAATTATTTTATTGCTTGCTAAATTATATTAGCTTTTGAGGCCGTGTTTCTCAAAGCATGGTCAGATTAGTATTAGAATTATCTGAGCTGTGTGTTAAAAATATACCTTCTTGGGCTGTATCCTGGACCTAGTAAATCAGAATCTCTGCAGTTGGCACCAAGAATCTGCATTTTAAAAAAAGTTCCCTAGGTGATTCTGGGTGATTCTGATGCATTCTGAGGTTCATGAACTGCTTTAAATTCAAAAGCCAAATACTTCTAGGAAAGCTAAATTAATAATGAGTTTGGAAAGCATGTGAGCCATTAAAGCATGGTGCTAAGGCACAAAAAGTCTTACAATGCCCACAGTCCCACAGAACTGGGAACAGTAGCCAGAGCAAAGATTTTCCTGGGCTGTTCAGTGATCATTTAAAGCTAGATTCTATTGGGAGTTTGGGAATGACATATACACACTACTATATTTAAAATAGATAACCAACAAGGACCTACTGTATAGCAAAGGGAACTCTGCTCAATATTCTGTAATAACCTAAATGAAAAAAGAATTTGAAAAAGGATAGATACATGTATATCTATAACTGAATCACTTTGCTGTACACCTGAAACTAACGCAACATGGTTAATCAACTATACCCCAATATAAAATAAAAATTTTAAAATAAATAAATTTGAAATAAAAAATACATAAAAATAAAATAAAATAAAGCTAGGCTCTATGTGTATTACTATATGGATGGCAAAAAAAGATCTGAAGTGAGATTCTGAGTCCAACTCAACTTCCCACTGTTGGATAAAGAATAAGTTAACGTGTTTTCGGGACTTCCCTGGTGGCGCAGTGGTTAAGAATCTGCCTGCCAATGCAGGGGACAGGGGTTAGAGCCCTGGTCCGGGAAGATCCCACATGCCGTGGAGCAACTAAGCCCATGCTCCACAGCGACTGAGCTTGCGCTCTAGATTCCGCGAGCCACACGTGCTGAAGTTCGCGTGCCTAGAGCCTGTGCTCCGCCACAAGAGAAGCCACCGCAATGAGAAGCCCACGCACCGCAATGAAGAGCAGCCCCCGCTCTCTGCAACTAGAGAAAGTCCACACGCAGCAAGGAAGGCCCAATGCAGCCAAAAATGAAAGGGAAGAAAGAAAGAAGTGTTTTTTCTGTGGCAGATAGAAATAAGGCAGAGGGAAAACTCTTGACCACCGGGACCTACTGAAGGTTCACCCCTCCCTGCAGTCAGGCCAGTCATATTCCTGGAGAGAATCTTCTGCTTATCCTGCCTCGTAGCATGTACTTGGCAGTTTGCCAAAAACCCACTGATTACGTATTTTGGATTATAGATTTTGAAATATGTAGTACTTAGACAGAAAACCACATAAGATCAAATTCATGGAAATATACTCGAGTAAAAAGAGTGTTTTTTTCTGGGCAATGGAAAACAGAACTGAAGGACCTGTTCTGGTGGATTAAGAAAGTGCGTGTGCTCAAGTCTGACCCTCATAAGCTGTGTGATGTTGGGCAAGTTATTGAAAGTCTCTGGGTTTCTACTCATCTGGAAATTGGGAACAATGCTCACACATATTCATGAGAATGACTTGAGAGTGTTAATATAAAAACCAGACCTGCAGCGAGCACTGTCTAAACCTCAACAAGAACGAAATAGGGTGCATATACATTTTTCCAGATTTCTAGACTTTCTGAACCTGAAGACCCACTGCTTTTACAATCAGGAAAGAATGATAAACCACAGTTTTGCTGTGTTGTTGTTGTTGTTTACTTGAAAGTAACAATGAGCCCTAAAGAGAGAAAGGATAGTGAAACAAACAGATGCTATCACAGTCAGAGGAGTCTGTTTTTGTTTGGAGTAGTGACAACATGTAACCCCCGGGGTATCCTAATCTAAGCACAGATTGTAGGAAGAGTAAACACCAAGAATGATGAGTTCTGTACTGGTATCTCCCATGCCCTGGCTCTACAAATTTAGATCCCAAAATAGAGGGGTAAAGTCACAATGTTTCCTGTTTCCCCACCCCTCTCCAAGGCAGTCTTCTAACATCAGGTTCAAAGCCTGGATTTCCAGCATCAAATTAAAGAACTAGAACAAACCCATCCCAGGGCTTCTTTAAATATTCAGATAAACCCATGTGCCCCTATCGGTTAAATTAAGCTTTCCTAAGAAAAAGTAAGTCAATTAGTTCAAAATGTGGGTTAGTGCTTTTGGGTATTTAAAAGGGGATTTTTTTTTTTTTTTTCTTTTTTAGTTCATTTAGAAACAGCCACGGGGCAGGTACATACCTACTCCTCAGCACGTCCTGTGAATTGCCATGACATACCTAGATACTAATTTCTGATATCTAGAGCTTTAAAATCTGGTCCTTAAACTTTCTCCAAGTCATGAAGATACTGAAATATGAGCTTTAAAAATGTATCTTGCTTTGCCCTTTTAGTTCATATACTTTATCTTCACCTTCATTACTGTTATTTGTCAAAGGGTGCTTGGCATTGCTTTAGAGCATGAGAAGACAAGATTCTACCCTTGTTGAACTTCTTCCTTCCTTCATTCAACAAATATTCTGTTGAATATTTGTTGTTCATTCAACAAATATTCTAAATGTCTATAAACAAAGGTCAGTGCCCAAGACACAATGAAATGTAGCTCTAGAGCACACTTTATGACGTATACTGCAAAACTCATTTGTCCGAGTGGTCCAGATGCAATAAACCAAACTTTACCAAAACACAATTACATATTTCTTAAGATGAATTTCCAGAAGCAATTTCTGGGTCATAGAATATGAACGTTTTTGTGGCTTTTGAGAGGTTGCCTACTTGCTTTCTTAAAAGGCTATCTTAACTGATACTGACAATAAAAATATATAAGAATAACATTTTCATATCAACATTTGGGGGTAGAGTGATGTTTGACATTTTTGTTGTTTGTTTTGTTTTGCTTCTACAAATTTAATAGGTTACTTTTTTGGCATGTAGCTAATAGTTTCAGGAATATTTTATCTTCTGAGAGAACTGTAAATAGCTCTTCCATTATGTAAAATACATGTATTAGTTACATGACATTAACACATATCTTTATCTCCTTTTCCACCTTAATTAGTATTGTAATGGCATTGAAATAAATGTTATTTAATACTAGGACTAACGTCCACTTCAGTCCTACATGGTCTTTAAATATATATGACTAGAAGATAAAGAAAGAAATGACTATCATTATTAATTTTATGTTTGACTTAACTTTGACAGCCTTTAGGTTTGACTTCTTTATGAGCCAAGAGGAGTTTCATTGTCAGAATATTATAACAAAGAGAAATAACAACACACTTTTAAGCTCTACAAAAACACGATTCTCTTATGCAAAGCTGCATTCTTCTCATACGTTATTCGTTTTACAAACAGCGTAGGAGACTGGTAGGTGATTATTAGGTGGAAAGATCAAGAATTATAGTTACCAGGTGGCAATTAGAAACTAAAAATTCTACTCCTGCCAATCTGTGTGGTAAGTTCACTCTGACCTGTTTTCTGACAAAACATCAAAGATAAAAATAGGTAAAGCCCTCCTTACCCCCAGGAGATTTATGCAGGACAGCCCAGGGTGTTTCAACAGAAAACACCTAATTCTAGTCTGATTGAGTTTGTGGGCGTTCCTTTTGCCTCTAAAATCTTCACCATCATTTCTTCTAAGACACAAATGGGTCTCTACCTCCAATAGCCCAGAAAAATAATCCCAGTTTTTTTGGTGCCAAATGACAAAGGTGACAGCGTCTTAGGCTATTTCTGCTGTACTCACAGTCCAAGGATGTGGCTTGGTACTGTTCTAGCTTTCCAAGATTCCCAAATCAAATGACACACAGAAGTATTTTAATGGTAGGAAACTGTTCCCTTGAAGATTTTTATTTTTATTTTTTTTCATCCTTTGGTTTCTAGAAACTGAATGTGGTCCGCTAAGCTTGGGCTACAGAGCCAAACTTCCCTGCCCTAAGGAGGCCTGGGAGACCTTGGGGAAGTGGCTTAACTTTTGTGAGCCTTTCTGGCCTTGGTTTTCTTGTCTTTAATCAAGCCTGGAAAATACTAGAGTCTTAATAACTAAGAGCTAATGGTTGAATGTTTACGATGTTCCAGACACTGTATTATGTTTATTCATATTAACCCATTTAATTCTCACAACAACCCTGTGAGTTAGGGGTCATTATTATTATAATCCAAGATAATAAAATAATGAGGGCAGCTGGTAAGGCCAAATTAGGATTCAAACTCAAAGATGCAATTTTTAAGCACTCTGCTCCGTGACCTTTTGTGGTGGTTAGCTCTCTCCCCACACATAAATATTTGTATGTTTATTGAGTGTCTACTATGTACCTGCCACTCTGCTAAAATATGTGAACGAACTGTACTGGAAATGAACCAGAGTTGAAGTGATAAATAAGACACAGTTTCTGCTCTTATGGAGTTTTCTTCCACCTTGTGGAGTTAGATTACATGGGTTCTATTTTCATCTGAGTTCAAAAAAAAACATTACTCAAGACGATCTTCGATTAAATTCAACAGAATTTAGTAGTAATACTCTGAAACAGACATGTCAAAACAGCCTCAATTTGAATTCATATTTAACCTCCAAAGTTCTTTATGAATCTTTTAGTAATCAAATCAAGAAAGCATGACTTAAAAGTGACGAACTAAAAACAGTGATGAACTAAATCATGACTTAGACGAGGAACTATATGCTTTTTCTGGCCTCTGCCCTCAAGAGCCCACAAAATTTCTTGAATTTATCCATCTAAATCCTCCCCAACTCTCATCTCTTGATACATAGCTACCTCCCTTCCCTGGTCCCTTGCTCCTCCAATAACTGCCTATAATGTGGTCCTCTAGAGAGGGAACTAATGGCAGGAAAATATTAAAGCAGGCATTACATTCATTTTAACTTGTAAACATTATTGCAAACAGTAATGTTGCCTTATGGTTACTTTTCATCCTACGAAATTTTTTAATATAGAAGTTCAGATGCTTGATATTTCTGATTTTTCCCCTACATGTTTCTTCCTTAAAATAGGGGTTAACTAAACACAGATCCTGTTCACACATTCATTCATGAAAAACAACTGGAGTGTTCACCACGTCCCCGGGCCAGCCTAAACTACACAGGTATATCGGTTTAGGAGAGGAAACATCAAAAGCAACTACATCAATTATGTAACAGATGAGGTCAGAAGGCTGCAATCAAAGAGGAGGAAGAGCTGAATCTGCTTCTTTATGGCGTAACCTTTCATAAAGTGTGAACTGAATGGGAGTAAGTAGGGGGGGTTATAAAATGAGGAAAAAACATTTGGAGTTTTTCCTTCCAGAATAACCATGTCACTACTTTCAAGTAATCTTAGAAATGGAGAAGCACGGATGGTACTTTATAATGATAATGAAAGAGACAAAAAATGTGGAGCATATTGTTGAAGCTGTAAACCTCTTAGAGTTGCTTACAGTAAAGAGTTCTGACAGTTACATCATTGCAATCAGTGTGCCATACAGTACTGGGATCATTTTTATATAAAGAAGATATGTGTTTTATATGTGCAGAAGCTATTCTACACAAGAAATAACTGTCCTTGCAAAGGAGTGAGGGACAGCTGTCAGTTTCAAGTGGTGAGCTAAAGGGACTTCATGATAGGCAAAATCAAAGTGGAGGAATCAGGCTGGGCTGATAGGCAGAAGATAACCAATATTGCCTGTCTACCAAAATAATTAGAAGAAAGCTCTTTTGATTCTGTCAGTTTAGAATTGAGTGCGTGGAACCACAGGATGTTTTTAAGGAACCATTTATTAAAGCTGGAATTGAACTCCTGTATGAACTCAACTGTAATTCTGTGTTATTGGGTTTTTAAAATTAAGCAACATTTGGGTGGGGAGTGTTGGTGTGTGTGTGTGTGTTTGGGGGGGAGGTGAACAGGTTTATAATTGCTTGGTTTCCCTGGGTGTTCTTCCTGGTAAATATTGTAGGTACTAACTTGAAGAGGTCTTTTCCAATATTTGATGAAGTATCATTACGGGGAAAGAACTCTGGTAGCGTTTCAGGAGCTGGTGCCACGAAGCAGATTCACAGTCGCCCGATAATCAGTCAAGGCGTACTTCCCAAGGTGCGTTTTTTCGTCTCGAACATTAGCTGGGGTCCTGCCCGTTGTTTGCAAAATATCCAGGCAGCATCTGAAGCTGCTGTTTTTCCAACTCCGTTAAAAAGTTATTTGTGCTTGGGGTATTTTGGTTCTGCTTTTCCCCAATCCCGCCCCCTGGCTTTTGCCAGTAGAGACCTGCCCTGAGGGGGAAGGGGGGGAGGTTTGTCCTGGGAGCACAAAACCATTTTCTTTCCTGGAAATAAGTTGACGTCAACTGGGAGCTGTTTTTGGTTGCTTTGTTTCCCGGAGCGTCCAACCCAGCACACTGCCTTCGGCAAATTGCAAGCAATTCAAAGCAGCTCGCCCAGCAGGGAGGGGAATCGGGGAGGAGGGAGCGGGGGACCCCCGCCGCCTGCAGAAGTGGGGAGACCTGGGAAGCGGCTTCGCTCCTGGACTGGAATGTGGGTCCGAGTCCCCAGGCCGAGCCGGGAGCGCAGCCCTGAGCCAACGAGGCCCCTAGGTTCACTGCGTCGGCGGTGAAGGCCGCCGGGGAGCAGCCCCTGGTAGGTAGCTTGCCGGGCGCCCACCTGAATTCTCAGAACCGCTGAAATGCCCCGCCGGAGAGTTCCGGCGGCCCAAAAACCTGGGAAGATCCCGGGACAAAGAGGCTTCCGGAAGTAGCCGGTGCTACCGGTGTGTGCCAACTCGTGTGCGCGGGCCCGCGTATGCGACTAACTTAGCTGCCTACTGCCTTGGGCTCCTTTCTACACATTTCCGGGGGACAATGTATTTTGAACAAAGCGGGCCGCACCTCCGGGACGATTCCCGAGGAATGCCACCTCCGGATTCCTCGCGTCCCAAGACTGTTCTCTGCGGAGAGGAGGACGGATGAGAGCGTGTGTGTGTGTGTGTGTGTGTGTGTGTGTGTCTTTCCCCGAAGAGCGGGAGAGGGCCCGCGAGGCAGGGACTTGCTCTAACTTGTTCACACCTAGCACGGTTTCCCCAAAGCTCGGCAACGTCCAGGGTCGAGGAGGAACACGGAGAGCGAGGACTCATCGCTGTGGAGACAGTCAACTCCCACTTAGACGCCCATGCGGCCCAGAGACCTAGTCTTCCTCCCTCCCTTCCTCCCTCCCTCCCTTCCTTCCTTCCTTCCCTCCTTCCCTCCTTCCTTCCTTCCTTCCTTCCTCCCTCCCTCCCTTCCTTCCTTCCTCCCTTCCTTCATTACAAATGGACAGATGGGTTACTTTTGATGCGCAAAATTATAAACTGCCCTGAAAGCAAGACAGAGGGCCCCGGGGAGAGGGGGTCCTCGGGGGACCGGCAATTGACAAGACTCTCACAGCGGAACGGCTGAGAACTCGGACTCGGAAGGAAATCCGAGGACGCCCTCGAGGAGCTGGCGAGGCAGCCGCACAGGCTGGCCGGCTTGGGCCGCGCGCTGCTGGTACCTGACTCCGTAGGTTCCCCTAGCCCCTGGGACTCGGAGTTGACTAGCGCGCCGGGGGGACACTCAGGCTGCCCGAGGAGGAGAAAGTTAGAATACAGGGCGAAATCCGTAGGTGGCCGTGGCTGTACGTCCAAAGAAATCAGTCGAGGCCTCCGGAGGCTCTGGGGGCGCTGCCCCTGGGAGACCTGGAGGCGGTGACGAGGACGTGCCCGGAGCCTGGGCGCGCCGGGGGCGGGCCTTTGGCTGGAAGTGGGACAGTGTCTCCGATGGGAAAGCGGGACCCGGGCGAGCTCTTTGGCCGCCTTTCCAGTTTCGGAGGTGCCCGCCCCCGCGCGCCGAAGGCAGCGCAGCCCTGAGGGCAAACGAACGGCAGCTGGCAAACTTGGAACTAGAGCACGCTCGGGATCCCAATTGCCGGAATTGTGGCGGCGGCGGGGGCGGCCGAGACCCAAGTTCACTTTTTCCGCCCTCCTGCCCGACGGATCTTAGGGACCGGCATTGCTCGCTCCAACTAGGTGGAGCGCCTCGCCGGAGGGAGTTGTGTCAGTTTGCTCCGAGGCAGGAGGGCGGTGGCCTGGGCGAGTGGGGAGGGGTCCCTGGGGTCCCCAGCGCCTCTTCCCGCGTCTCCCCTCCCACCCGCCCCTCCCAGTCTTTCTTCCTCGCTCCTTCCCCAGGCTGACTGGACCGGCGCGGACTTGCCCCAGACCTACGGGGAGCGCCCCCGGTCTTTAATGACAGCTTAAAAGTGGCTGTTGGAAAAGTCGAAAGGGATGAGGCTGACGTTGGGCGTGTTTCGCTCCTTTGCAAGAGTCAGAAAGGGAGCTGGGAGCCTTGCGGCTGGCCGCAGGCCCCCGCGCCTCGCCCGCAGCAAGTAGGTGGGGGAGTCGCCGCTGCCGGCAGCCCCATCCCGCTCCCAAGCCTCGCCCGCTGCGCCCTGGCCGCGGGCGCAGAGAGGGTGCGGGGCCCCGCCGTGCCTCCTCCACCCTACTCATTAACCTGCCTGCTCCGCTCCGGGCGGCCCCAGACACAGGCTTCTCGAAGTAGCATCCGCGGCCCACCGGGTGCTGCCGCCTCCCGGAACCCCCGGCTCCGGGGGGCAATGAGGGGGCGGTGGAAGGGGCACTGCTCCTCGGGCATTACTTAGAGAAGCGGCCGCCCCTCCCTCCCGCCGGCCCTCCCTCTCTCTCTCGCCCGGGCCCGCGCGCCACTCAGCCAGAGGGTAAGTTGGGAGTGTTTCACCCCCACCGACAGCTCTCCCTCCCCTTCCTTTTTTTCCCTTCAAAGTTTTCTTCGGAGTGGGGAGAGAGGTGGGGGAGGAAGAGGGTCCAGCCAGCCTCGGTCCTTACGCTCTCCCTGTCTAATTTACCCCCCGCCTCCCTACCCCTCCATCCCCTGCGCGCCGCTGCCCCTCCGGAGCAGCGCTCCGAACTGACAATTGGAGCGCGGCTCCTTTAAGAGCCCGGCTTTGCCTCCCGGTAGCTGAAGGTCATTAAACACAAAAGCTCTCAGCGCTGCGGTCCAATATAGCGCATGCGCCCTGCCCGAGGACTGGCAGAGAGACGGCAATATGGCGTGGGCCGCCTGGGGACGGCGCCGAGCTGGACCCCGACGTGCTGCAGCGCCCCGAGCGGGCCCGGCTGAGCGAGAACACCCGGCTGGCCACCCGCTACGCCGTGCGCATCTTCCGGGAGTACCTGAGCGAGAAGGCGCAGAGCCCGGACTTCGAGACCATGGACAAGGGGGCGCTGTGCCGCGTGCTGCGCTCCTTCTACGCCGAGGCCCGCTCCAAGAGCGGCCAGCTCTACAGCAAGTCGTCGCTCATAAGCATCCGCAGCTCCCTCAACCGCTACCTCAACGAGCCCCCGTACTGCCGCACGCTCGACCTCACCAAGGACCCGGAGCTGCGCAGCGCTAACCTGACGCTGGCCGCGGTCATCCGCAAGCTTGAGGAGCAGGGCGCCGGGCCGGTGGTGCAGAAGCAAGCCATCACGCGCGCCGACCTGCGCAAGCTCTACACCTCCAGCGTCTTCAGCACCAACACGCCCTTCGGGCTGCTCAACAAGGTCTGGTTCGAGACGTGCATGTACTTCTGCACGCGCGGCCGCGAGAACCAGCGCGAGCTGGAGGAGGACTCCTTCGGGCTGGCCATGGACGAGGACGGCCGCAAGTTCGTCTATTTCAAGTCCCTCGGGCCCTACCACAAGTCGCGCTCGTCGTCGTGGAGCAAGAAGCGCGCCGAGAGCAGCGACGAGGAGAACTTGCCGCGCATGTACGAGACGGGCACTGAGTTCTGCCCCTACGCCAGCTTCGTCAAGTACCTGTCGAAGCGCAACCCCCTCTGCAAGGCGTTCTTCCAGCGGCCCCGGGACCACTGCAGCGAGGGCGATGTGACCTGGTACGAGAACAAAGCCATCGGCAAGAACTTGCTGGGCACCAGGATGCAGATGCTGTCCAAGGCGGCCAAGCTCTCCAAGACCTACACCAACCACTGCATCGGCGCCGTCTCCATCGCCACGCTCAACAGCATCGCGGGCATCGGCACCAAACTGGGCTCGCCCGCCCCGCAGGGCTGCTACGCCGAGGCTCTGAACGGGGCGGCTCGCCACCACTCCCCCCATCCCCCCACCCATCCCTCTCACCACCACCGCCCCCAGCCGCCCTCGCTGGGGAACACCTATATCCTCCCCAGAGACAGCCAGGTCGGGCCCGACGTGAAATCGGAGGCTGCGCCCAAGCGCGCCCTGTACGAGTCCGTGTTCGGGTCGGGGGAAATCTGCGGCCCCTCTTCCCCTAAAAGACTTTGTATCCGCCCCTCCTCGGAGCCTGTGGATGCGGTGGTGGTGGTTTCCGTGAAACACGACCCCCTGCCTCTTCTTCCAGAAGCCAATGGGCACAGAAGCACCAATTCTCCCACAGTAGTTTCACCTGCTATTGTTTCCCCCACCCAGGTAACCAAACCAAACTCTATGCATGAAATGTTTCTCTGGTACCACTTCGAGACTAACTTGTGCTAACTCAGGTCTGGGTTGGGGGGAAGTTTTTCAAAGTAGCAAATATGCTGAGTCGGATTTGATTTCACCCTTAGAAGCTTAACTCTCTTGATGCTTTTCAGGACAGTTTACACCTAACCTTAAAGGCTGTGAGAGGGCAAGCTACCTAACAATCCCTGCTGCGCAGTAACGCTGAAAACGTCAAAGTTCTCAGAACAAAAGGGTCAGCTCAACCCTCGCAGCCTCTCTCCACTGAATGCCTGAGTTTATAAGGCAAAGAGTGCAGGAATACTGTGCATATAAATGAAGCAGTTACTTAAAATATCTTTGAATAAAGTAACCATTAAAATACTGTATTACGTATTCGCCCTAACTTATGCAGGTAGAAAAAGTTATAAATTATTTAAAAAGAAAACATGCCAATCCTACTTACTGTAAAGGGGTGGGTTTTGGAGAGACTGGCGGTTGAGTGCCAGTATATACCATAAGGTGTAGTTGAACGTAAAGCAACATTTGGGATGTAGTTTTCATAAACGAAAGTCACTTGTTAAAGTTATGGAAAGGTAGTATCTCCACTGCCAGCCAGGCTCCCAACTGGAGTGTGCCCCATGGTGCCCAGCAGAGTGGGCACTGAAACATTGCTGTCTTGCCTGGCACCATGGAGCTCTCTGTCTAGGGGGCAGATAAGTGGTGGGAAGATAGACTACTGAGATAACAACACAATAGAGTGGAAAGTACACCAAAGTAAGAGTGCTAGCCCAGAAGCTGAGCCACCTTGGGCAAGTCAGTTCACCTCTCTGGACTTCAGTATCCTCAACAAAGATAAGGAAACTGTTTTCACACAAAAATTATTTATTTCTAAGCACTTAGAATTCTGGGTGGAGATTGGGGATTCGATTGGATGCTTGTCTTATTATTTTTCCTGGAGGAATATATTCATATTATTAAAACTGTATTCATCTTTTGGGTACTGTGCTGTAGGAGCCAGAAAGCAGAGGTCCTTGGGGACTCTGCTCTATTTTCCAGGCAGGAGTAGCCACAGGGGGTTTTACAGCTTTGCCCTCCCTGCCATCAAGCAGAAGTAGGAATTTCAGCTCTAAGTTTGGAGGTGTAGTGCAGGTCTTTCAAGGAACAGATGTCAGGTACCTCTGTGCTTTTTCCAAAGTGGAAATTCCAGTTCTGGACACACTGACCCTTTCAAACGTTTACTTGCTAATCAGCAAGCCTCAAGGCCAACCGAGAAAGGGGCTGTGAAAGGTACTATAAACACCAAAGTTCTCTGAAATACACGAGACCAGAGGCTTCCGCGTCTTTCTGCCCTTGTAGTGTGCACAGCAGTTTCTGACAGACCAGGAGGTGGTTGTAGGGCGTTGTAAGGATGGACAGGAGAGTTCTTTCTCCTCTTTGGAGAATTTGGGTTTGCTTTTTCTTTGAAAGCAGAAGTAAACGATCACATTCTTCTGATAAAGTAAAAACCCTTAAAATGCCCTGGTTTCAAGTAGCACCTGATTAATTTAAGAGTTAAAAGCCTAAGAGAGTTTATTAAAGTATCTATCTGCTTGAATTTAACAATGAAGCAGTTTGTCCCCTGGCATTTGTCTACTGGTTTCTTGACACCAGTGTCACATAGAATAATGACATGAGATCCATGAAAGATTAGGGGGGTTTGTTTAGTTGGTTTGGTTTTGTTCTAAGAATTGCAGTCACTCTGTCACAGTCTTTCATTTTAACTGAGTGAGATCAATCATTTCTGTAAACCTGAACACTGATTCTTTTATTCTTGAGTGATTGTCAGGTAACTCCCAGGTTAAATGTAGATTTGAGGGTCCATTTGTTGGTTATGTTATCATTATGCCTCTCAAACAGTATCTTAGCTAAGTCTCTTGCAGTTAAAACACTACAAAAAGTTGCCCTCTTTGCTTTCACTAATGTTAGAGTGAACTTTTTTTTTATCAGCCTTAAGAAGTTTAAGGGAACTCTTTAGTAACTCCTGTAGAACTCACTTTATGAAGTCTGAGCATTCTAAGTATGAAACAGGTGTTTAATTTAAGTACAAAGCTGATATTAAACTTTTTCCTCCTGTATTTACTAAAATCACTGTTGAGGTTCAGGGCATTTCCTGGGGATTAAGGACTGGCTGGGGTTACTGGCCGGAGGCTTTGCTTTAGGTCGGCAACTCCTTTGGCTGGTCATTAATCCCCAGGAAATGCCCTGTGTACCTCGAACTTCGGTCATTATCACTTAATTATAAACATAGGCTGTCTAACTTTAATACAGGCTAGACCCTCATCAAGTGGAGTGGCGCTGAATTCCACTAAGGACCACTTGATGCCACAGTCCCCCCCGATGTTTGATTCTTTGGTAACATTGCAAGTTTCTTAAAAAAATGAAGAGCCTGTTACTATCAATGCATTTACTGTTTTTGCTTCATGAGGGTGTTCATAAGTGTATCACTTATGGGACTGGTTGAAAAATGAATGCACTCAAGGATTAATGAAGATTATGGAATTTGTGATGTTTTCACTCATGTGAAGTGCCTGGTTTTAGTTGGTTTTGGAGTGGGTGGAGGGCTTGGTGGTTGTGTTGGTTACCTTAACTGGTTCATTCATGAATTCTCTTGAAGGTCTGTATTCAAAGTAAGGGATGGTTTTAGTTCCCTCCCCTCCCCACCCAAGGCTGTTGTGATTTAAGATGATCCAGTTACTAGTACAACATCTAGCTCCCAGGTGGAGATAACGCGGTATTTAAAGGCTTAGCGTGTCCCATATCCTACCTGTTCATAGCTGTTCTCTTTGCATGAAAATGCAGCATTTTTCCTGCCTCAGTCAACAGTACTTCAGCCTAGGTGGGATGATAGAGATCTGTAACTTTAGTCTTTATCATTTACAGAAAAAAGAATACTAGTAGGAGTTTAGATTCTAAATATCATAGTTTTGTTGCTAAAGCTTTTATGGACTGTACCTTTCTTGGTACCAAACGAAAATATGAAAATTAGCTCCCTAAAATATACTTGGCAGCATTCGTAAGCTTGTGACAAAGGTGCCTTCAGTTGGAGCTACTTGACCCTAACCCAGATTACTTCCAGAAATACTTTTAAGGAATTCTGTAAGTAGGAAATCTATTAGTGGAGAGATTCTGGGGTTGGTGGTGCACGTCCAGTGTTTCTGTTTCATCGACTTCACTAGGGGCCAGAGTCTGTCCTTAGAGTCTCCAAGATGAAAATTAGAGCAGCTTCCCTGTGAGGCACGCCCAGTGGTTCATGACCTTGCCTTTGAAGAAGCCGGATACTAATAGCACTTGGGAAACCAGTCTTCATTCAGGTGCTGCCATGTGGGAAGGGAGAAGGAATATTCATTCTGTCTACTTACTAGAAAAAACATGCATTTTCTGTATTATTGAAATTATCACCAAAATCTTATTTTGAATTTGGAGACTAGGCGGGAGGGATACACTTTTTTTTTTTTTCTTAAAGATGGAATCAAACTTCTGTAAACGTGACAGAAGAGTGTGTTTAACAGCTATGGCAATTATGGGTTATCTGGAGCAATTAGGATTAACCACCTTGTTTAAAATGGGTATTTTCCTGATTTTTAATAATATTTTGTGGCTGTATTATTTTTTCTGATGCAGGAATGTTTGCTCTCCTTTACAGAAAGTTCAAATTGGTGAAGAAACTAAATGGCATTAACATAAGTGTGGAACTTTTTTCATTCATTCAGGAAACAATTACTGAGCACCTACTATTTTGGTTTGGGTACCAGGAATCTTTATAAACTAAATCATTTTCCACTTGGCAAGTAGTCTCATTGGCAAGATTTTGGCCTCATTAAATATTAAAACGAGATTAAAATAAAGAAGGTTAAAAGGTGACGAAAGAAATCTGTAGTTTTACTCTTGCATATTCATATTGCAGTGAGTACTCAGGTGTATTATTTTAAATTGATATGAACCTACCTATATGGCAGCTCACTATCTATCATATCTGATCCAGGAAATAGAAAGAGAAGTATTTGGCAACAAAGGAGAAAGTGGATGCCATTCATCTCGAACGTAAACCCTGATTTAAAATCTGGTTCCCCTAACAAATGTCACCTATAAGGGCATCCTCTCGTCATTGTAGATGGATTTCAAGCAAGAAGAGCCCCTTCTTCAAATAGGACTGTGAGTTGTGTGTGAGACCTCTTAGGTTTTCACCTTGATTTAGGCCAAAGCTCCACTTCAGTGATGTAATAAAAAGTTCACTTTCAGGTTATCTTTTGGCATCTCCACTGCTACTTCAGAAGCAGAATCGGTATAGGAGTTGCTTTGTGGTTACGTATGTTGAAAATCTTAGGACCAGACATAAACTAGTAATCTAGAACTTTTATTTCTAGAACCTATTTTACTTCTCATCATTCACTGCATTGTACCAATTAGTCAGGATGCTATTTGAAAGACTTCTTTGGAGGATTTAGATAGGGGATAGGTAGTGGGAATTAATTGGTCCAAAAAGGGAGATTGATTGACTTTGATAAATGAAAATGAAAGAAAATGGAGCTTTAGAATTTGAAACCTTGGGCTGATAAACATTTTTATTTAACACTAGTAATATTATAAAGAAGCTGAATTTAGCTCAACCATTGTTTTTTGTTGCTGTTTTTCTTGGCCCCACTGCGGGGCATGCAGGATCTTAGTTCCCTGACCAGGGATGGAACCGTGCCCCCTGCAGTGGGAGCAAGGAGTCTTAACCACTGGACTGCCAGGGAAGTCCCTCAGCTCAACCATTGTTACCTGAACCTCTTGCTACCTGCTAAGTAGTGCCAAGAGGAACAGGATTCAGTTTTTGCCCTCGGTCAGGGTTTGCAGAGGACAGGCTTCCAAGCTTGAAGTGATTCTCTGTTTGATGCGTGAACATCACAAGGGAAACAGATGAACTTGTCAAGTTTTAGGCCCTTTGGGTTTCCAGATCTGTGAAAGTTTCTCTTTGCCTTCTCTTTCAAGAGAGGATGGTCTCTGAATGGTGTCAAGTCTTTATAACAGAGATTGAGCTTCTATATGGTCTAGAAATAAATGGGCATTTAAGCCATTCAGGATATCTCGCTAATATCCCCTATGGGCTGAGATTGAACCTGCATGTGAGGGGCTATTACCTAGTGCCCATGGCTGTGAACTAGACACTGGACCCCAGCACATCCTGTCAGACTACAGGAGGCCCAACCTAATTAGATGTGTTTTAGGTTTTCAGTAATTCTGTTCAACACTTTTTTTTTTTTTACTGTCAGACTTTCTTCCTTTCAGCTTTTGCTATAACAATCTGACGGAGCCTTTTTTTCCTTAAAAAAAAAAAGATCCATTTATATCTGACAGCAAACTTTCCTTTGTGACTGAATTTTTTTTTTTATTCATATCCTATCCTAAATTTGTCCACATCTTGGGTCACAGAATTTTCAAAACAAATGGAAGTGGGAACCATCTTCCAGTATTGGAAGGCCAGAGTGTCTGAGCTTTAATTGTAGTTTTTGTCACAGCAGTTTGCTCTCGGGCAGCTTTGCAAACCCCAGTGGGAACTTCCTTTTTCTGGAAACCCACTACTTTCTGAGATTTGTGATTTGTGTTTAGCAACTGGAAACAGT